>NW_009943204.1:74839-105479 GCF_000696875.1 Nestor notabilis
GAGACTGAGAAAGTCCTTGGTCAGAGTAAACATCACTTGATAACAACTAAAACCATGGGTGTTATCAGCGTTGTTCCCAGGCTGAAAATCAAAACCACGGCACTGCACCAGCTACTAAGAAGGGAAGGAGAAAACTGCTGCAGCTGAACCCAGGACAGTAGGATAATGTTGCAAACAATATAGGGAATAAAATTGTTTATATTCAGCAACTTCACTTACAGGATTAGTTAATAGCCTTAGGTATGCACTAATGAATTACCTGTTTGATTAGCAGTTGAGAACCTGAGGGTATGCTGTACCTGAAAATACATTCAAATGTGCACCTATAGGTTATAATACCAAAATAACCACACTCTCCTAGCTCCTTTTCTCACTATTGCCACCTTTGCATAGAAATCATTCTGCTTGACTCACCAAGTGCATTTGTGATGTACAATGCTACCCAAATAAAATGAGTATTTTTTTATTGTGCTACATCTCCATCTAGGAGAGAATTTAAATGCAAATATTGCACAGATATTTTCATTGTAAGTTAATATTTTTCAGATTTGGAACTTCATTTCTTTTTGTTAAGAGATAATTATGGAATACCATTTCAATAAACCAGTGGAAACTGGTTTGCTCCTTGAAAGGCTGTCTGATTAATGGAACAGAAAGGATCAAAAAGTCATTGTGAGATGCTGGATGGATGTTTTGGAGACTTCAGTGACAATCAGTTGTTTCAGCAAACAATGATGTAGATGTAGTCTTACAAGTAATGTCTTAAATGAGTGCACTGTAAAGATTGCAGAAAATATGTTCTTACCTAGCATTTTTAAAAGTAAGCAATAATGAGTTTCTGTCATGTGTGATAAAAATGCCTACTGCTGCTGTGAATGATGGGAGAAAAAAAGACAAAACTTCTGCTCAGTTTAGGGCCCTGTCGTAAAGCAAAACTTTACTGACACATTGCCTTTATTATACTTAAGGTCTCATCTATTAGTGTTGGTTGAATTGCACACTATTTCTTTTAATCAGTTGCAGACTTAGTAAATCATTTCCTCACTTAAGAAAGCAAGTGATAAAACTTTAAATAGAGGTTTGAAAAGAATTTTTTTTTAATTTTTTTTAGGATATGAAAATTTTGGAAGTTTAGAGTTTTGTTGCCTTCCACACCCACTGAGAATAATTAAAAGAGAAACAAACAAAATATAGAGATTCTTTGCAGAGGGAATGCTGTCCCTGGGAGAAGTACATCTGACTTTGTCATGTGGCTGCAGATAGGAAGCCTTTGGCAGATGGGCTGCAATATGTCCATAAATGCCAGAAATACATCCTGGAGCAATAGTTTTAAGAACAGAGGCTGCAAAGGAGCCAGCCCAGTGTAGGCAATGAGATGAACTTTCATTAGAAGCGTGTCTAGTGGCCATGTGTCGAAAGCTGGCTGACAAATGGAGCCCCTGTGAAATCCAGCTTACATTTCAGAGGAACCTTGTGAAAATTCAGACTGGAGAACAATTTGACATACTTAATTGGTAAATACTGCTGGGAGGGTGGGGGGGGAGAGATTATACAACAACCTGTGCTTGAAACTTTAAGTGGCAACTCCTTTTTCTCATTCGTCTCTTGCTTTTTTGAACTACTGCCATTGTTCTGCTGCTGGCACCTACACTAGAGCTGCATTAAAATTGCGACATGATATTGGCCTATCAAACTCTAAAACTGTATTAGATCTATTGAAATGGATTGTAGGGTTAAGGCAATCTCAGCTGGAAACAAAATCTGTATTCCTCCATTCCTCTGTTGTTATTATTGGGCTGGTTTATTTTATGAATAAAAAATTACTTTGAGCTTATAATACTTCTGCTAAACAAGCTTTGGCATTTTATTTACTCACAAGTGAGAAAAGAAAAGGAAAAGAGTTTTGGCCTTAAATATACTACGCTTCTCACTGAAAGTGCCTTATATGGATGAGTAACTTTTTAGGCTTCCTGGTATACCAGGGGTGTTTAAAATATGTAAATTAAATTGTGTTGTGGTAAAATTAAATTTGTCGTCCTGTGTTCAGTGGCACCTAAATAATTTGTCCAATAATTTCAGTAAGCCGTGAAGTAGATGCACAAAATATGAAAAGGATGGGTTGGATTTTGTCGTGTCATGCATTAACTCGGAACAATAAGATATTTTGTGTCTTTCCAGTGGATGGAGGCTGGTCTTGTTGGTCATCTTGGTCAAAGTGCTCAGCAACTTGTGGAGGAGGGCATTACATGAGAACCCGCTCCTGCACAAACCCAGCACCAGCATATGGAGGAGACATCTGCCTTGGACTGCACACTGAAGAAGCACTCTGCAACACACAGCCGTGCCCAGGTATGGAGAATCAGCCCATTCAGCTTTGTTGGTTACCTGCCACAGAATAAAGCATTCACATTTAGGCAACATAGTGCTCCTTGATCTGCTATTTAGAAGCAAGTAATTTCTCTCCCTTATTAAGTGCACAATCAGCTCTTACATGCTACAATCATACTAAATCAAGTAGTAGCAGAATATAGCCTACAGGACACCACTTACTCGCTTCCACTTTAAAAATTAAAATTTAAGTTACCAGGTTCCAGGTCTGAATAAACTAAAATTGCATAATATTTGAAGTGAACATCCTGGGAGACTTTTAATAAAAATATCACAAAGAAGTGCATCTGTTATAACACTAAACATTCACAGCTGAGGTTAATATTCAACGTGTGTTATCAAAAGTCCTTCACGTAGATGTTTGCCTTGTTTTCATATAAAGCACAAAGCAAACCTTAATGCTCTTTGCAAAATACCTTCTTCAACTTTGGATGTTAAGGAGCAGAGAATTCATCTTTTTAAATATCTGTGGAGTACTTAGTAAATGAAATGTCTCAGCACTCAGAAAAAGTAATGATCATACCATATCATACAATATTTGTATTGTTGTATGATACAACAATATCATACAAGTAGTTGTATGATATTATGGATCATGACTTTTTCTTTGTAACCTTGACTCTGCCTTTTGACCCATATTAAAGGAAACTCTGGTTTTTTTCATGAAATTTGAGTGAGAAATAGAGAGTAAAACCACATAATACCAGATAAAATCATTAGTGAAAAGCCAGTGGAAAAATTTGTTTTCATTTCTTCCTGATGAATGGATTATATGCAACAGAAAATTAAATAAGCAGGTCTGATGCCACATTATATTACTTGCTTCACTCAGAGCTCCTACTCTTCATAGCAAAAGTTTTCTGTTTATATGATGAGGCTGTGCACATGAAGGCACAAGCCCCATGAGTTTGAATTTATGGATCCTATTACCTGTGCTGAACTACAATTTAAGTTAATTTCCTTTTCTAGGCACTGCATGTCTTGAAGCAGAATAAAAGTACCTACTTTGTCAAAATTAAAGCAGGTGCAGCATTGTATCATGTTAAAAAAAAAAAAAAAGAACAAACCAAACACAGAAATCAGTTGATGATTTGATTTTTCAAGACAAATAGTGTACATTTGTATGTACATTTGTATGTAGAAGTTACATGGCTGTCTTTGGATCCTTAAGGCATCTTTAAAAGGTCAGAACTGCCACATTCATTGTGCTGGTATTGTAGCTATATCTCTCGTTGCACATTTATTTTCTACCACCTTTTTTCTAGAAATGGCAGTTTGCAAACATTTATAAATAATCTCTTCATCTATTTTGACCTGCTTCTTACACAAATTTTGCAGAAAATGGGGATGCAGGAGGAATTTGGTTTCATTTTGTTTCAAGAAAGAGAAAACCTTTGTAAATCAATGAAGTTTCAGAGGGTGAAGTGGATTTCTTACATTCTGTGATGTTTTATTAATATTTCAAACGCACTGAAAATTTGCTGTTGGTTTTTGAAACAGCACATCATCAGCTAACTGTGAGAATGGTCTTTGCCTCATCTTTACAGTGTAAATTTAATTTTTTTTTTTACTGCTCTTATTTCACATTGGTATGAGACAAAAATAAGTGCAGTGCTACACGTGTCAAGTTTGGGCAGGCTCCTGCATCCCTGCAGAGACATTTTCTCAACAGTGGGTTCACGTGGAGACAGGTTCTACCTTGTGCAGATCAGAAAGTACCATTGGTGACATTCACTCCTTGAGTGACATGTTTAATATAGGAAGGGAATAGTAATGACACTTGGAATCTAAAAACAACCAACCAACACAGAAATGCATATGCAAAAATTGAAATGCTTCTTAAGTTGTGAAAAGAGCAAAGATTTCTTGGCATTTGCAATAGTACACTTTTTTTTTTTTTTTTTTTTTTTTTTACCAAATACAACTAGCAGAAAACTGAAATTTCTGGAATCCTGATACTAAGGAATTTTTGAGGATTGATGGAGGGTTAATGGCAAATCCAACTGAAAATATGCAAGTATGCACTTAAAAGAAAGTAACAGACTTGTGTCTGCAAAATACATCATTTTCCTCATCTTTCATTTTGAAAGCTGTATCACTAAGTTTTGTTTGGATTTTTTTTCTTTTAATTTGCAATTTCATTAATATGAATAGAAGCACAGTACTATTGATCAGTAGTGGTTTATACTTGCTTATCAGTAATTGGTTGCAATGGTGTCTGTCATGTACTGAATAGGAGTGTTTTATACCTAGACAATTTACTGCTGCTGTAAGAGGGGAAGATATCTTCTGTCCTCAAATTGCTAACTCACACATGCAAATAATGGGTAAAGCAGTTGAGCCTTTAGAGATGATGCTGTAGTTCTGCATAAAAGAAATTTATAATCTTACAGACTGATGGCCTGATCCTTTTGAGGTGCCTTCTTCACCAAAGCATCTTTCAGGAACTGCTTGGACTTAACCTGGCTTCCAAGGCCAGCCAAGACTCTGTAGGAAAAACACATAACATCTGAGTAAGTCTTGCCACATTAGAGGTGAAGAGCAGTACCAGATTAAACACCACTCCAGCCCACCCTCTCTTTTCCATTCTCATGACTTTTGCAAAGAACTGAGGAGCAAGTTGAGGAGCCTGCCTGAGGTGCAAGAGAGCCTCAGATACTTTGAAGATCTATCAAAAGGATGAGGCAAGATAAGTGAGTCTGTAGAAGCAAATGCAAAAGCTATGGATTCAGCGTCTCTGTTATGGCAGAGATAGTGGGTCCACAAAGGGCAGGTCTGACAATTTGAGATGATACATCTGTCAGTCTTGAGTGCCTTACTTTTGTGTCTCTGAGCTCCTAGCAGTGGCATCCCTCAAAACACAGATTTGGTACCAGGATCCATGGCTACAGGGCTGTCCATCCTTTTCACACTTGCACTGAGGTTCTCTCCCTTCTCTTCTGTGATTCTGTGTGCCAGGTGGAGCTGATCAGCATGGCACCAGACCCACTGACTGAGTGTGCTGTAGTGCCTGGGATCTGCACTGTGGGACTCAAGATGGGAGGGAGATGTCCTGTATTGCATATGTGGGAAGGCCCTAATGCACATAGTGTCTTTTATAGGACCCCTAAAGGGCAGACTGAAACAGTAGCCTTGCCCTGGATGTGGGCCTATGCGGGCCAACCAGTATGTGACCTAGCATTATCTACACATACTCTGAGGTTCCTATTTTATCACAGGATGTAGCCCCTTCAGCGAGGAACCTGGCAGGCCAAAAGCACATTGGATAAAATGGGGCTGCAGAGTATACCAGCCAGCAAGCTGCATTTAGGATGCTCATGAGCATTTTGGCAGCTGCTGCGTGTATGCCGATTATACCAGGACTGGGCGAGAGTATTGGCTCTGGCTTAAGCAAACTCTCTGCCAGCAATAAGAACTGGGCTAAGATTTGTAATGAGCAGCATTCCTTTAAACTTCAATGAGCAAGGCTTTACTGTTACTAAATATTTAAAGTAAGGATCCATGTATTTAGTTTACTTAGGTCCAGCAGCTGATACTGGCTGTGACAAGAGCAGCTCCTGGATGTGCCACACAGTATAAGCAGTGTCCATTTGCTTGACTCCCACCTCAGCTCTCCTAGCCCCTGAGTTAGGATCCAGCTACATTATATCCTCTGCCTCCATGCTCCTACTACCCACTCTGCAAATGGGGCTCTCCTAGGACCTCTCCTAAGTAACAGAAGAGCCAAAGGACAGAGCTGTGCATTCCTAATCCTACTGCCTGACATCATCTGCTTATGTCAGGGTATTTGCTCTGTTGTTCAAAGGAGGCCCCATCCAGACAGTTGCTGATTGTTCTTAAATATCAGTATCCAGGTTCTTACCTGAGCTGCTGAGTAAATCTCTTTCATGAATACCTCCACAAGTGATGGTGTGCATCTGAAGGACTGATTGCTGCTGTCTCCAGCTAGTACTCTCCTACTGTCTTCAAATGGTCCCAGGACCAGTGCATGAGATTTTCTGCACTAAGGTTATGTCAGTCTACTCCATCCATTTCTTTTTACTGTGCTATTGGCTAGGAAGTATTCTCAGACTAAAGTTGAAAACACAGCACTGCACCAGCTACTAAGAAGGAGAAACATAACTGCTACAGTTGAACCCAGGGCAATATCCAACACTGTCATGGAAACCATCTATTGCCTGACATTTTTGAGACTGCAAGCTCAAATATTCCTATTGGAATCTTTTAAATTTTAGATGACTGACAGTATTAAATTTTTCCTTTATGGTCAATGAGTAAATGTGCACCTTTTATGCTGGATTTACACAATGTATTGAGAGGGGCCCAAAACAATGTAAGGCTTTCCTAACTTTTCACCTGATTCACAAAAAGTCTACAAAAGCTTCATGAATTTTCCAAATTGCTTGCAAATTTTAGTGTTCTTCAATTTAACTTGAAACAAAATTGCATTACTATATATTTTTTTATTTGAAGCAAAATGAAATTTGAGTTTTTTTTCATATTGGCATAAATTCAGTTACAATTTTGAAGCATATTGGCATAAATTCGGTTACAATTTTGAAGCAGGAACAAATTTGGTTTGGGGATACTAAGACTGTTTATTCCATATCAAAACCATAAAATCTATCTCAGTGGAAAAGCTAAGAGAAGAAAGAAGAAAGTTTAACTGAACACTGCCTACTATACTTGCCAACTCAGAAAACTCCTATGAAGGCAAGACTTGTGCTTGAATTTTAAGAAAGCTGAGCTCAGTAAACCCACAGAGCCTCATGGGAATGAGATCAATTCACTTCATTTAAGGGAAGTATTCTGAGATCACACAGGCATGAAATAAAGATGTCTTAATCAAAACTACATTGGCGGAGGAAGAAATATAGAGAAACAGTAGGAGCTGATAATGAGCTGAGTGGGGAAGAGAAGGTGGGAATCCTTGATGAGATCTTTTCTGTCTGTTGCAAAGAAATGGACCTGAAATAACAAAAGCTAAAGAGTAAGTATCTGCAAGATACAACTGGGTTTATGATTAAATGAACATCCTGTTTCAGACCTGGAATACATATTCTTATACCTCTCATTGCTACTTCTCAGGTACATAAAAAAAGACGGTGTCATTACATTGTCCATGCTAATGACTTAGACTGGAATTAGTTCCACAGCAGTCACTTTTCCAGTCACCACCACTTCTCACTTCTGACTTCTCACTCCACACACAAAGGCTATAGCAGAAGCCAAAGCCACAATAGGTCTATGACAAATTTACCATCACATTCTACATTTCAGAGACTTGCCAAAGCCAAACTGCTTTTGTTTTATTGTAATAAAAGAGCTGGCCTCTGCTAGTTGATGGAGGCTGGGGCTGAGGCCTTCCATCATAATCCAGAAATTCAGGCTATTTGTCTCTCGTTCAGTGTACTTTAGGCATTTAATTGCAGCGTCTGCATGTGTGTTCCTCTCTGCCTGTTGCAGACAGCTGGTCTGAGTGGTCCGAGTGGTCCGACTGCGACTCATCTGGCTTACAGTTCCGTGTTCGTCAGTGCATCATTTTGTTTCCCGTGGGCAGCCAGTGCACAGGCAACACTACAGAGAGCCGAGCCTGTACTTTGGACTCCAACTTTATACCAGGTGAGATCAGCTTTCTTGCAGGATTAGTGAAATCTTTCAACGTTTCAGAAGCAAGGCATAGTACTGTCCCAGACTGCGCTGTGCAGAGCCAAGAGCTGGAACAGAACTTGCCCTTTGTCAGCTAAAGAATGTTGGTCTTCTGCATAGTGCCAATGTTGCTGGATCTGGTGTTTACATGAAAATCTTCCTCATGGCACCGAGTGCTGTGGAGCTGTCCCTATTGTCACTGCCTGGGACTTGGGTCAGTCCCTGTCACAGCATTCTGCAGATTCCCACTTCCTGCTTGGTAGCAGGGTGTAGCAATGACTACAGACAGCTGGGGAAAACAGCTTGCTTTTTACTTTAAACTAAGTGGTTTTGAGACTTTACAATTATTAGAGAAACATTAATTCAGGCTTTGCAGTTTACATATACAAAAGTCGGTGCTGTAGTAGTTAATCTGGAAATCATTTCACAAAGTCCCTTAAATTAATAACTGCTTAGAAAGGTAAATATTATTAATGTGCCTCAGTTCCTCATCTCCCCCATGACTGCTAAGTAGCTAATGAATAATCACATCATGTATTATTCTATAGCATTTGTCAAAACTCATGACTGTACTCTTTTATTTTTTTTTAAATCACAGCAGTCGTTTAAATCCACACAGCAGTATGGGTGGCCACATTGCATTGCTGTTAACAGTCATCTTTCCACCTGTTTACATTAAGAAAACCTAGAGGTCTATTCACAGAGAAATTTACATTTTAATGTATCATTTGAAATGTAATTATGTTTACTCAGTGCAGCAACCTTTTTTTTCTCCGTGACCATGTGGTACAGTACAGTACACTTTAACAAATCAACAAATTTAAATACTGCTTTTATGGATGGTGCATAATGCTTCAACTTCTGAATACTATCTTTTCCTCCAAAACCAATGTGAAAAATGTAAGTATGAAAGCAAAAACTCCCACATTGTATTTTCCCCTTTTTCTCAGGCTTTTGAAGCAGCTCCGTTAATACATTCTGTCAATACCCTGCTTAATTCAATATAAGCTCTACATCTTGTTTTGGAAAGTAGGCATTTTCAGAATCTGAAATGAGGCACCTCTTCTCTCTCTCTTCTGGTTTGTTTGCCACTCCTCCTCAAATACTCATATCACAGTAGATAAGGTCATGCCCATTACTGTCACCTTAGATAAACTAGCTTGCTTGCTTATAATTGCTTAGCTCACTTTCATTCCTCCAGGTCCTTCAACTCAGAAGTTTCCCCCTTCATCCTTCCCTCTCTCCATCCATTTCTTTTTCTAATTCACCTCCCTCCTTTCCTCAGCTAGTGTGCTGTCATGTCCACCCTCATGTTGCCTCCTGCTTACCTTAGTTTCATTCCTCTGCAGAACTTAGTATATAAAGTGATTCTGGATGAGTGCAAAAGTGGTTCCTACTTGTCACGTCCTCAGTCATTACCAACATTACCTTGCAGAGCTTTATGGTTTTCTGGTACATTTTTTTCCAGCCTTTTGTTTGGATTGTGAATTAACAGTCTCAACTCTACAAAGTATGCTCTCAGCCTTTAACTCCCTCTGACAGTGCTGTTCTGTGAGGTCTGATACTTTCTTATTTTGAAAATACTTAGTATTGATTTACTATTCGAAGAAAGGTAAAAAATTGTGATCCCTTTAATAGTAGTTGAATGTGGATCATCTTTTGTCAGTAGAGAGCCTACTCTGTTAATTCCTCATACAGAAGTGTTGCCTACCTGTGGCCATCATTGCTGCCCCTCTCTGGTCTGCTTTTTAGTTCTGTCAGAGACATCCTTAGATGGATAAACCAGAGCTGCATTCAGTGTTCATGGTGTTTACAGCACATAGATTTGTAAAGTGCCATAATGCTGATACCCTCTGCTATTAACTATTGCTTTCTTGTTAGTACCTAGCATTTGGATTGCCTTTTTGATTGCTCTGAACAATAAGCTGATACTGTCATGGAAAAAGTTTACATAACCTCCCAGTCTCACTCATGAGTAGTAATGGTCAGCTCACCACCCATCATTTTATATGTGAAGCTAGGACTGTTTTCTACTGTACCTATCTCTTTACATCAATCTACATGTGCTTCATTTGTTATTTTATTAGCTAGCTTTGTATGGCCCTTCTGTAGCTCGTCACAGCATGCACTTGTCCATCCGACCCTTAGCTTTGTATCATCATCAAAATTCAAAACTACATTTGCCTCTTGCTTCTCTAGATCTTTGCTGAAAAGCCTAGGTCCCTGCAGAAGTGATAACCTTCCTCCATTGTAAGAACTGGGTACATAGTACTACCTTGTTTTCTATCTTTTCCCTCATCTCACTTCTTGCTTGGAAAGCCTTTGCTGAAGAATCAAAAAGCTTTTTTGAAATCCAGGTAGACTGTGTCCGTTACTCCACCAATATCGACATGATCATTGACACTTTCAAAGAGGTTCAAGAGATTTGTAAGGCAGACTTCCCTTCAAAGAAGCCAGGGTCCTGAAATAAATAGTAGAGAAATTTGATTGCCAACAAATTATACTCAATATTTATACAGAATGTATCCAATGTCAAAATGGTAAGCTAGAGTTAAGTTTTATTAGTTTACAACTGAGGCCCATGATGTTGGCAGTCATCTTTTTTGAAGATTTGTATATTCCCTCTTTTCACATTAGTGCTAGACATGACTTCTAGAAGTAATGAGCTCATTTGATCACAAGATAATTAAACTCTCATTAATTTTACTATTCAGAAAATCAACACTTTCTCAACATGTTCAAACTCCACAAAGAATGTTTTCATCTGCACTTCATCTTTTTAATTCCAGAGACGTTTTGAGGCAAGAATTAAAAATATGTTGCTAGTTTTGCTTGGGAAACTAAGAAACCTGAAGATGTCATGGGACCTTTTTGTTAATTCTACCACCTAATCAAAATCTTTTATACTTTGGATTTGGAGTGAATGTAGTATAATGAATTTTTAAATCCTTACTGTTTTAATCAAACTGGTAGTTCTCTGTAATATTTTTTCTCCCCAGCATAAGTGGTTTATTTATTTTTCTAGAAATATCAGTGGCACGATCCAGCAGCATAGAAGAAAAACGATGTGGCGGTAAGCTTTTCAGCTCCAGATGTGTTTAAAATGGTGAAATACTGATTTCCCATTGTTTGCTTTTGTTTCACCTTTTACCCTCTCTTAGTTTTATTCTAACTTCCAAATGCCTTATTCTCATTATTTACACTTGTACAGAAAGAGAGAAATAGTTACTACAGGATTTCTCATTAAATATCCATCTCCATTGCTGACCTTTGAGACAAGAATGTGTATTACTGGATGTTTGTATTTTCTTCCTTTTCAGTATGGCAGTTACCCTTGTCTCAAAAAGAAACTCCTATTATTTTCTAGTTATCAGTAGGTCAAAATTACTCCACCTTTTTCAGAATAATATTTCACAAACCTCTTTGGGACTCCAAATAAATAGCAGAAAGCCAGCCTGCTAACTCATTTAATAGCTCAGACTGTATCTGGGAATTGTTTTCAGCTTTGCTGCCAGAGACAAAACTAAAAAGTAAAAAAAATAAATTTCTATTCCAGAGAGTTCTGATACCAGCAAAACAAATCTTTAAAGAGAGAACTGTTTTTAAAAAAAAAAAAACAAAAAGAAACAAAAAAAAAACCCACAAAAAAGAAAAAACAAATAATAGTAAGGTGAAGAAAAAGGAAAAATGACTGGGTTTTTTGTGCTGAGCTATCACGCTTAGTCTGTGTCGTCATGGTAATAGCTCTGGCTGGTTCTAGTATTCTTCCATGCACAGATAAACTGCATTTTTAACCTAATAAGGGACAATGAAAAGACAGGGGTTATACAAGGGTACTAGTGTGCATGGTAACTTGTTATGGGAGCAAGAATAATCTGATTTGATTTCTTTTCTTTAGCAGTGGTACTCTGAAAACCTTTTGCCAAGTTCTGCAACAGTGGGAAAATCTCATAAAAGTATAGAAGGATATTTCAGTGATAATTTATGTATGGAGGCAGTTAACATAGTCACCTAAATATTTGTGTTTCTAAATACACGGTAGGCATGCAAAGGTCCTACCTTGGGCATTACAAAATGGGACCCATGTGCTGGCCTGTTTTTTTGTACTGCAGCGAAAAGTGTCTAGCAGATGTTTTTCAGACTACTGCCATTCTTTCAGTTTAAAATCTTTCATTTGTGCATTTAGGCAACCACAAACAAATTTTCAGTAATGTTAAGATGAAATTTCCAACATGAGCTTTTTAATAATACCTCTTTCCTAATAAAAAAAAACACAGCTCCAGTTTGAAATAACAATGAAAAGCAGTTCAATTTGTTCATTTTGAGCTTATCCTACTGGTGCAACATCTGACCTATTATCTCTGTCCAGTAACATCAGGGGATGATTGTGCTTTAGATTCCCTTTTGCAGTTTCATGCAGCAATGAGCTTCCTCTCAGCTTTAATCCTTGCATATTTGAAGAGGGTTTCACATCGTCTGATCCTGTAACATCTTTTTGAAGGGCAGAGCAGACAGGAGACTGATGGGTTCTGAGTTGTTGTCTTTGCACTCTCTGGCTGCAATGGTTAAAAGCACTCTGAGCTTTAAAGACCCAATCTCTCTGCTGCACCCCCCACTCCACCTTCCCATTTTCCCCTTAAAATCACTACCATTTCTTCCTTATCCTCTCCCTTACATTTAGAAAAATATTCTGAAAGCTGGAGAAGGAAGAAAGTTGCCCACATATCAAAGATACAGAAAGAGAGAGACCTAGCAAGAATAAAAGCAGGGATGTTAAAAATGTGTGCCACTGCTTCTGGGACATGTACCAAATAAAGGGGATATGGAAAACATTTTAAGGAAAGCAGGATTGTGATTCAAAGATACGAGGATTTTGTTAGTTCTGCCACAAGTCCTTAAGTGTAAGAGAAAGAACTAGAACAGGAGAGGAAGTAATATTGTAGTTCACTGGAAAGAAGCTATGTGTGTACATTATATACATAATTTATGTATAATAAGGTGTTATACGGTCCAAAGAAACATTTTGCTGAACTATTCAAATGTTCAAAATGCTATTCATTCATCTGTTATTTGGGTTCTGAACTTGTTTAAGCATCTTTCAAGAATCTCAGTCTTAATACTTACAGAGATGTATGGGCATCTAAGATTCTTACAATGATCCTTTCAAGGAAGTGCAATGCATTTGCTACTGTCGGGATAAACCATTGCACTTGTGATGTTTCTGGGAAACACATGAAATTTCCCTTACCCTTATTTGAATTAAGCACTTGCCTACACTTTTGCCCAATCTTAAGCTTTTATTGCTACTTGCTTAAAAATAAGACTGTCTTCTGGTCTCCACTCTGCAGAGTTCAATATGTTTCACATGATCGCAGTGGGATTAAGTAGCTCAATACTTGGTTGCCTTCTTACCCTGCTTGTTTACACTTATTGCCAACGGTATCAACAACAGTCCCACGATGCAACTGTCATCCATCCGGTGTCACCAGCTCCTTTAAATACCAGCATTACCAACCATATCAACAAACTGGACAAATATGATTCTGTAGAAGCCATCAAGGTGAGAAGTGGGTTGAGAGCTCTATAGTGCACAAGGTGTATTGTCCTAGACGACAGTTCTGCTGTATCAAAAGAATTCTACTTGCTAGTTTTCTGCAGTGGCATTTGGACTCAAATTATGCTGATTGTTAATAGCAAAAATAGATTTCACTTGAGGTATTGTAATTACAGATCTTTTCCTTTGTCAATCCCTGTTACACAGGAAGTTTGATTTTGTGTGCATGTGTAATTTATATGGTAGCAGCCTTTCCTGGAAAAAAACAGACCACTCAAGTTTTGTTTTGTAGAAGTTTTTTAACCTAACTGTGATCCCTAGTGGCTTGTTTAAGAAATAAATAGGGCCATTAACAATCATCATGGCTTATATTGAAGGTAATCCTTCGGCTCCAGTGCTATGGTTCATCTTCCTGCACTGTGTCTTTACACAGGAGATGTATCTGGTCAATATATTCTCTGGGTCAGATTTTCAGCTACTGTTCATACCCAAAATATTTTGTAAATGAATGGTACAGATTTACATTAGCTGAGTCTGTCATGACATCTGTATCATATGATCATTGTTCCCAAAGAGTTTTGGGGTTTTTTTGACCTTTTAGAATAGCTTTTCAGGTACACTGAATTAAGAAAGAATGAGCATTCTGAAAATACTTAGTTCTGTATCTTCAAATTACACAGTTTATTCATGCAGGGTTTTGTAAAAGAGGATTTTTCTTAAATCCTACCTGGATAATCCAGTTTTAAATTTCTGCATTTTTCTTTCTAATTAAAGACATTTTTAAGAATTACATTAAAAATGACAAGAGAAGTCTAGATTTTGTAATCAGTAGTGGAATAGGTAGCTAATTCAAAGGCTTTCCAAATTGCACTAATCATCTCTCTGGATAGCTACACAAACAAAAATAACCTTTGACAATTCATATTCTAAATACCCACATCACTTTTTAAAAAGCCAGATTTACCCTTTTAAGACTTTCAGACATTTCTCCTACACATTGCATTTGAAAATCAAGGAATTAATGCAGTAAAAAAAAAAAAATTCTTGTTCAGTAAAAAGATAATGAGTGAATTATTCTAATAGGAAAAACTGGATATGTATGATTAAAACTACTTTAATTGTAAAATTAGTTTGATAGTACTGGGGGCAAGTGCCTGGATTTACTTTATTGAGTAGCCTTGCTTTTTGTAGGAACATTATGATGCAAGAAGATACATGCAAAAGCAAGTTTTTGTAAATGTGCAGGTACTTCTCAATGCATTTTGGACTGATTTATTATACACAGATATTTGCCACAAAAATTGCCTTGGTGAAAGGGCACTTAGTAGCTATGTTTCCTCTGTCCTTCCCATTTTCTTATCTTTTTTTTTTTCCCCCCCCAGGCATTTAACAAAAACAACCTGATTCTGGAGGAGAGAAACAAATACTTCAATCCACATCTCACTGCAAAGACTTATTCTAATACCTATTTTACAGATTTCAATAATTATGATGAGTACTAATGGGCTTGTGTATTTTCTGGCCTTCTGTAACTCCCCAGTCCCCAAGGCCTGTGCTACTTGACTGCTCATGTGATTGAGGCTTCAGAGATGAAGTTCAGAGACATTTCAAGCACGATCCAAGCCATCAATGTCCCATTGCTGCCAAAAGCTCAGAACACCTGCTTGTGACCTGATGTTTTCTTTGCAGAGTGCAAGGCTGGCCTTCAGTGTCGGGTGCAGCTATAGATCCCTCGATGTCGCTGGACCACTCATGAGGATTTCATTGCTTCACTCAGTTTCATTAACTTCCAGTCAGGTTGCTCTAACAAGTGACTAAGTAATTCCAGAGCTTTAAAGGAACCCACAATGTTACCCCTTAAATCTGGGCCAGGAGTACAAATCTAATTTTTTTTTAAGCATTGTTTTTTATTTCCATGAGGTTTGAAAAGGGAGCTCTGCTGTTAGCCATGGGAGCCCTCTGTGCAGTCTCCTGAAGCTCACACCACCAGAAACAGCTCACAGGGTGCTGGGAACAATGGCAAGAAGAAATGTGGTGGTTTAGCAATGCTCTGCAGCTCTGGGCTCTGTAAGGCTGATCTTACTGGCCTGTAAATCACTCCAGCTGCAGTTCAGAGTGCAGACACAAAGGCCGTACTGAGGGACATACACTTGTAATTAACCCAGAAGGCTACAGGGTTAGTGGTTTCCAGTTGCGAGCCAAGCCCAGTCACATAAAGCATTCACCTAGTTCAGTTTAATTTTTGGGAGAGTCTGGAAGGGCATGTCCCACAGGGGGGCCAAGGGAGGAGGACAGATATGAAAGGCACACTGGAAGGTTTTTCTGTGTGTCATTAGTAAACAGCCTTGCTACAGCATGCAGGTTTGCAGAAGTCATGGCATCTCCCAGGCTTCCTCTCCTTGGTGTGTGCGAATGGGAACCCATTCCTCACTGTTGTAGCACTTGCCATCAGGCTGGTCATGGAAAGATACGACTGCACCATGTTGTGTGCCGTCTCAGGCTCTCGGGGGTACATAGGCATAATCATAGATCTGCTTTTCTTTTTCTGCTTTCACTTTATATGCACATGTCTGACAAGCAAAGCTGGCTCAGAAAACGCAGATGTATTTGCAAAGCATCACATCTTGCTGCCATGTCTGACCCACTCTAGTCGGCCCCTAGAGGAACATTCTTATGATGTTTTAAGTGATTATGTTGTTGGACTTCATTGATGTAAATATTTAAAATACTGTTTGAGTTTTAAGTTATCAGTTTTAATTCCTTTTTTAGTGGCAGGTGAGGAAACACAAAGAATTTTTATACCGTTTTTCTTTGTTCTGTCTGTCTTCACCCACATTCATGACATTGTTATTTTTGTATCTGAAATTCCAGGTGTATAACTAAACAGAAAAGGGCAGGGATTTGGGCCAGATTTTCCAGAGTACTTAGTAGTAAGGCAGTATTTGCTATTCTCAGAAGCTTGTGAAAGAAATTAAAAATTAATATTAAGGAGTAAAGAATTGGGCTTTCAGGTTTTTGAGCATGCTATATGCTGAGATCATCACACCAGAATACCAGGAAGGTATGCAAGGAGAAACAGAGTGGAAATGCTTCCATTCTCCATTTAGAGTCCTTGATCATTAGGTTACACTATGATAGGCAAATAGAGAAAAAAATGTACAGATTATAAGGATTCACACAAAAAAAAAAAAAAAAGGCAAAAAGTACTAAGAAACATTGATCATGTGAGACTGTATTTGAGCACCATCTTGGTGGTCCAGCCACTCACATAGCAAGGGTAAACACCATCTCTAATCATAGCAGTGAGTAACATTTTTGAATGGGGATAGAGCTGAATGTAGCACTATGCTTGCTATCTCTGTTCTGCAGTAAAATGAAAAAATGCAAAGCAAGTGGTCTTTGAAAAGCCATGCAGCAAAATGAATGCGCATTTAGCATCTATGAAAATAATTAAGATCAGCTGCACATTTTTTCCAGCTGAATAGTTCTCCCCCTCAGTCAAAAGAAAGCACCCCACCCTCACACCAGTTCATCTCCAGCAAGTATAATAATACTGGTTCTGTATAATTTGTGATTTTTTTTTTTTACTGTGTATTGGATTTGGTTTTCCAGGAAGAAATTAGCTGGTTGCCCTGGGTAAGAGGAAATTTTCTCTGCAAGAAAATTCAGTGAAACACATAGAGGGAGGAAAAGCTCTCCAAATCATAACCAGTCCAGTATCTGAATCACTCTGTTCATGCCAAAAGATAAAATTTTACATTTAGTAAGATAAAGAAAATAAAATCTTTATTGCTGCCACTGCCATGCACATACACAAATATGCACGACACTGTTCCTCTCTGCCCTGTATTAAGAGCACATTAGTGTGGCTTATGGATTTTATATTTAGAGTATTAGTTATGAGACCAATATCTTAAAAGTATTTGAACTATGTATTTTTATTTTAACCTTTTTTAATGCAAATTATCTGAAATTAGCTTTTTTTTTTTAACTCTTCAGTAGTTTGAAGCACACCTATCTTTACAGTGATCTATTTTCCATTCTTTCCATGGATAGATACATAGGTTAGATTTGTGTTATATATGTGGTAATAATACCCTAGGTAAAGTCTGCATGATCATAGGTAGAAGTGCTTTTAGCAGATGCTCAGTCTGCTCATACTTCATCTCCCCAAGGAGTATTTCAGGTGTTCCAGACCTTTGAGCAACTCCCATACGATGCCACTTGAACACCACACCAAATTGTCAGAAAAGTGTTTCTTTAAAACTTTTTTTTTTGTCATTTAGCTTCTTAAATTACATTCCTCTAAATCGCAGGACCACAGATGCACTGCCTATATCAGTATTTTCACCTCCTGAATTCTACACAGCTGCCCAGGTAGTTTAATACAGCCTTTCGTAAGACTTTTTTTTTTTTTTTTTAAATAGGCTACACACATTTTGGTGAAAAGCAGATTTCCTCATGAAAGCTCTTACATTTCTTTTGCCAAAAATGTAATGAGTAAGCATTTTCCTGCAAATGTTTAAGCCGAAAGAGCTCTCAAATGTGCACAAGGGAAAAATTTGGTTCTTACAGCACTGTTCTCTTTTTTGGAAAGGGAGAGTCAACTCCCTTGCCCATTAAATGCCATGCTTAAATACCCCTTATCTTTTTGTTTGGATAAAGATATCTTTTTTGGATAAGTAATTGTATTACTTCTGATGCCAATAGTTAATATTACTAAACCACTTTGTACTGATTTCATAAATTTTAAAATGTTTCTCTTATTTTGAATGCAAACATTTTGGCAGATAGATTGAGATTCTCTGTGTGAATCTGTTTCTTTGTAACCCTGCTACATGCAGTGAGAAGGAAGCAGGATTGCCAGCCAGATCCCTTACACTATATACTTTCACTGGATAAGTCAAAGCAGAATTGTGTTTGAGTACACATTTTGGGCCTATTTTTGTGTCTGATACACAGCGTACATTCCTTGGTTTCTTAGAAAATGGACTCCTGTGCTTGCAGATTTATCTTGTACTTTGATTTGAGTCTAATGACCTTTATGGTCATTTAAAGTTACTTTACTTGGAAGCTTTTCCAGCCATTTGCAGTCACCTGCTGTTGGAGCAGTGTCATTGGGCTAAAGCTAATCAAGAGATTTTTGACTAGGATTAGGATTTCCTTTAAGGAGTGGGAGAAAGAATGGGGCTTAAATGGCTCTGATTTCCAGGCTATTAAGCAGTACTGATTAAAGTCTCAGATGGGTATAGGATACTGTGGGTTTAGTTAGCTTGACCAGAGCTCCACAGTAACCTCTAGAAAAATACCACGTCAATGTACAAATCAAGAGCTACCAAAGCACTTATGTTAAGTGAAGAATGTTCTCAGAACATCAGACCATATGGCTGTTGAAACCAGAAAAGAGAGTAAGAGGTCCCAGATGCAACAAAAATGTTAATAGGAATAAATGCTTCAATATTTTTTCCCTCAGAATTGTGGAACAAATATAATCATTTCTATAAATGTGGGACCAGTTTTATTAAAATCAGCACAACATAACCACATTCCTAAAGTTAATTGTATGCATAATGGCTTTGCTGTATGAGATCAATTCTGTAAACAGTTTGGTCCAAGCTTATCTTGCTCTGCTTGAGGCATCTGACCAGCTTCTGACTGTAGCTGCCATCAGCACCCTTTATGTCTCATCTGGGAGAACACGCTTAGATGGGCAGAGTTACATTCTAGTGAGGACTTGTGTCTCTTGCTCAAAACTATAGTGAGCCTGGAGAGACACACTTCAAATACTCAGTCATTTGGATGCCTAGATTTAGATTGGCAAAAGCTAGGCTCTTGAGTATGATTTTACTTGTCACGTAAGTAAGCACACCAAGTTCAGTGGTATGGGTGTAACAAGTTACTTATTTTAATGTGTTTACAGGATTGAGCCCAAAATATATTGCTTCTGCACAAATCCATGCACAGTACAAGATGACTTCAATAGTAAGAAAACAGATTCATTTAAAATTGTTCACAAGCAGATCCGCATCTTGATATCAGGGAATAGATATGTGTTCATTGTGTGGGGTATTTGAATTCATTCCTTTCTTTGCTAAATAAATGAATGATAAAACAAGATACTGCTTGACTTCATTTAAAAGCCATTCTTCCAAATAAAGAAGGGTTCTGGGATCTGTGAATGTTTTCCCTTTCTTTTTCTCTTCTCCACAAAAACAAATCTGTGTGCAGCTGAAATGGCCTTTCTGTGTAACTAAATGAAATGCTTTGCATTGTGTTGCCATGCGACAACATTTTCTAACTGGGATGGTACAAAGAGGGAAATGCACTAACCTGGGAGGTTTGGCAAAGATTTCAACCAAAGCACTAGCAAGGACAAGCAGAAGTGGAAACAAAAACATACAAGAATGTGACTAAAGGGTTGGCAAACTTGTCCATAAACTTTCACAGAAACTTAGAGGGTTTTTGGGAACTGCCAAGGGCGAGGCCATTGAGACTGTAACCTCCTGGACAGTCAAGCCAACTAGTTGGTCAAGCAAAAACCAGTCTGACTGCAACTGGTACTTGTGGAAAGTTGTGATTGTTGCTCAGAATCAGGGGAGAAATGAACTGATGAGACTCTCAGCACCAGGTTAACCAGAATGGAACAAAATGTTTTTGCAAGCAGTAAGGGCCACAGAACAGGTGGCATTTTGGCAGTATCTGTATTAGCAGGAAGGTTAGGGGAACCAGAGCAGATCTGTAGAGCAGAACAGCTGGTGCTGAACTCCTGGGTTTTGGACTAACACCAGGCTTGTCCCACAGGCTGAGCACCCACTGCCAGTTAGAGTGTACCCTTTAGTTTCCCTCATTCATTAAAACCCCCAAACAAACAGAAACAACCAAAAACCCAACACGTGACATGACATGCTTTGGGACTGCTCCATGGTGCAAATGAAGGCACAGTGAGAAGTGTACCAGGAACTGATAAACACTTTGTTTCCAGCTGGCTCTTTGAATCTAGGTTGGACACATTTTCCTTTTCTGCTTGTGGGAAACTGATAACAGCTCTACCGAGTTGAGGATTTATCAATTTGAAGGAGTGACTTTGTACCAGTAGTGAAGTCTGCGAAAAATTTGTAGAGGAAAGCTGACATCAAGTGCTGCGCAAAATCTGTTATACTGATACTCAGTTTATCTTACTTTAATTTTTCTTAAACTGAATGTATTCTGGCAATTCCTTAACTGAAAGGAACATCTAAGCTACAGAGATGGTATTTTTATAATACCATTTCAGAACAAAATTCAATCTATGTAGCTTTCAGCATTCTCACAATCTAATCCCAGAGGCTGAGAATGCAGAAAGCAGCTGGGTTTTGTGCTTTCTTTTTTTTCTCCAAACAACTTACCCACAAACCTTTTCCAACAATAGCTTTGGATTTTAAAATATCATAGAAGGTAATTAACGGTATATGTTCCAGGACTCAGCAATCATATTTGCTAAATCACTAAGCCCTTGGTTTTGAGTGATTTTTCCCTTTTGTTAGCTGCAGGAGTAGGCATTGACTGAAAGTGAAATAAATATCAAATTTCAAATAAATGGGAAATTTAAGGTCACAACTTTTAAATAAAGCTTTGAAGCCAGTACAGCTGCAGAATAAATTGCTTTTATATCTGTGTGCTGAAAAGGGCTTTCACATGTCATGGCCCTGTGAAATACCCTGTGGAAAAATTGTTTTTAATAGTGAGGTACCCAAGATAAAATAATTGAAATAGAGCCCAGAGATTTTTAGCAATAGTAAATGCTTTTGTTTTGGTATCAGGAGAATGTCATTGGTTATTGCAATAGCAGGAGTAAATGAGCCCTGTACAGAACTTTATAGGGAATAATTTTCCCTTGCCATCGGCTCCTTCAAAAACAGCTTCCTTAGCAAAACTTCTCCGGAGAGCCATTGAAGACACTCAGACTTAAGAAGAAACTGGTGCAGTGGATTGAGCACAGAAGCACGGGTGCAGGGATCTAAGCCAGTTGCAACTGCAGGCTCATTCCACTGACACAGAGCTCACTTTGGATTTACACCTATTCAGACAACTCACCAAATTTGTATCATAATGGCTGTCTGGTGACTTATTTAGTATTTCAGAGATGTAATTTAACATAATGCTTTAGGCACACAGAGAAGTATCTCAACTGATGGGTAGTGACCATGTCTTTTCATCATATGCCTGCACCCTGTATTTCCCTCTCCAGTGATATTTTTTGCTATTTTAACTTATTTAATTTCATTAATTAGCATTTATCAAATTTGATTCTAGGTTGCTGGGGGAGTAGGGGGTGTGTGGGAAGCATACTACTTTCCTAGTCTCTGTTGCTCATATTGATACTATTTAACTGCCTTGATTAGTATTCACAATTTCTTCTCAACTTATGTCTTTTCAAACTTCAGTAATAAGGATTTTACTGCCCTTTTCAGGTATTTAATGTCAGCATGACCTGAACTTCCTCCTTTTGTGCTCACTTAACATTTTTCCCCAAATTGGGTAACTTATTCTTAACACACGTACTCAAATCTCAGTCACATATCCGTGATCTTCTAAGCCCTATTGTTTGTTTGCTTGGTGTTTGCACTAATGGAAACAGAACTAACCCACAAGTTAATACTGTTTCCATTTTTAGTTTCGAAGTTCTGCAGTGATAAATTTGGACTCTGTACATAGGAAAAGAAAAATCAACTTCTTTACCTTTCTAAGGTCCCTTTGAAACTTCTTGCGTGGTGCTATTTGGGGGCTATCATGAACAAGTAGAAAGGTAAAGAATTCTTCCTCTCCGAGAATGCCCTTCAAGTCAATGGTTATAGTTAAAGCTATGTTTATGGGATTTCCTAATCCCATGAAACGATGAAGGTGTTTGATATTAAACCAGAAATAAAACTTGCCATCAACTGACACCACAGGATGGGTAGAAATATTTTCAAATGTTATGATTTAGCTCCAATTATGGATTAGGGTCATTCATTCCCTTGATTTCCTAGACATATTCATAACTGCCCAAGACCATTTGTTGTATGAGTGGCTTTTCTGAAACCTTATAAATTATTTATCCATGGCCATAATAAGCCCACTTTTGCCTGTGTTTTCCTATAAAACTTGAGCTAAGATTTCTCCTGAGGTACAGATTAGAGCAGAAGACACTTCCTAGCAATAAAGATGTTGCCGTTAACATATACCTTGCTGCAGAAAGGCACAAGTTGAAGAGGGCATTCTCTTCTTCCCATCATTGTCAATTATGCAGAAAATGAAAATAGAGGAAAGTTAACTAGCTTGTTTTGCTGGGAGTGGCTTTGGAATATAAATTCCTTATGTAGATTAGTATTTAATGTACCATAATGAGAGCCATTATGCCAGATAAGACCAAAAGCATCATTAACCCTTTCCCCTGGCAGTGACTGAGGGCATGTATATTTGTGCTTCAGTTGTTCCTTGCTTTGCTGTAATCCTTTTAAAGGATGGCCTTTCCTTGCAATGGAATCAAATGTTTCTTCTTTTTCTTTTTTATTTTTTCTCATAGAAATATGGACTCTGAGTCTTAATGGGAGAGCTTCCTGCATGTGAAAAAACATATATGTCCTTGTCTATCTGCACCCACATGCTGTCTCTCCCATCTGCGTGTGCACACAAACACATACCTGTCCATTATGACAAAGGGAGACTGGGACAAAGATTGCTCAAGTCACTGTCAGATTATAGGTTTAGCTATTTGTGTGTGTTTAATGATAAAAATATCATTCTGTGTTCCCTGTGGTGGTGTTTCTCACTGATGCTTGAGAGCTCACACACTGACTGAGATGTGGTAGGTAAACACAAAACAGAAAAACAGTTTTCTGGGTGGATGTTGTTAATGTGAGTTGCCTAAATATTGAGCAGCAGGTGCTGACAGCCATAGGTTTAAATAATGTATTATTAACTCTGAAGGAAAGCATCTGAAGGGTTACTCAGCCCGCCGATACAAATTGAGTTCAACATCCTCTTGGTTTCCTCATCAAATATAACATCACCAGCTTTGCATGGGCCAATTAGTGATCATTAACAAGGGTACCACTGGATTGCCAGCAAGCTGGTCTGCCCTTTGTGCTCCAATACTGTGCTCTCTGAAGTTTCAATGTAGCTAAAAGAGAAACTAACAAAAACTAAAGCACTATGTGCAAAACCTTGCCTGCTAAAGCATGTTTGCTCACAGGCAGTTCCTGGGAGATCAGCAGCCTAGAGCATCAGCTTCTCTGGTAGAGGGCCACCAGATCTCCTTGTATGCTGAATAGTAATTTTGTGCTTATCTTTGTGTAAAAGCTTATCTTTGTGTTATGTGTGAGAATTGAAAACAAATCTCCAAAACAAATCATGGGAATGATGGATTTCTTCTTTTGTTTTCTTTCTTTCTGGAACTCTAGGTTTTCCCCTTCCTGTGGCTATGGCATCATCCACTTTCCAGTTCTTTTGAACCACTGTCTTTGAGGACAGTAAGAATAAAACCCAATTCCTCCTGACTCAGATAAGCCTCTTTTTCCCAAGAACCACAAATCTCTCTTAGGTACTGAATCAAAGCTGAACTGGTCTTCCATGAGAGGAAAAAATTGCTGACCAGCAGTAGCAAGGCACCAATGCTTTGAACTCTATACGAAAGTTTACAAGTTTCTTCTTACAAGATTCTCTGGAATAACATGGATCCCATGTAGTGAACTTAGAGCTATCACTGAAAACTGAGCAATAGTCAGCAGGGTGGGACCTAATGTGGGGCCCTACACATAAGTGAGCCAACCTCCAAGACTACCACCAGCATCACCACCACAATTTCCTTCTAATAACACACTTAATGCATATCAGAAATGCCAGCTGCACTTGGAGGTGGTGTTTGTTAGAGTGGTATGTCCAGATGACAAGCTTTGGTCTGCTTTGTCTGTATGGTAATAAACTCTTGGTTTCCTCTCTGCACCAAATAAAATTTCTGCAAGAACATTAGCTGCTTTAAGTGGTTATTACTTGGAATTAACTTCAGCAATAGCCCTGTAGCCAACCAATCTTTTCCTCATCAAAAAACCTGGAGTACTAAAAAATAAAGAAAAATATTATTTCACTGTCTGGTTTCTATCCTCTACAAGTATTAAAGTTAAAATGTTCTTATTCAATATTTTTGTCATGCTATCTGCTTCAGTCAAATCAACAAACAAAACAGGCTATTGCCACAAAATTTTATCTTTATGCAAACATGTGAAATAGAATTTAATTTACCTAACTCTTAGGAAGTGTTAAATTGTGAAAACCTGTTTAAATACAATGAATGCAGTTGCAAAATAGTTTCAATCCAAGAGGGCTGAAGCAGAGTTTAAAGTAAATATTGAAATGCACGCACCATTGTTTATGCAGCAATTTCTTTTGCTGCAGCTCCCTCCTGGTGGTAAATATGATTAGAAGTCCTAGAGTAAGAATAACAAACAAACAAATAAAAAAAAGGTGAATATTTACATAGGTCATCAGGAAAAAAATGTCATGTAATATGCAGGAATACTTGTGGCTCTTTTTTACCAGTGCTAGTAGCTGAGATAGTTAAGTGACCTTTTACCCTCACTTATAAGTCTGAACCACATCCGTCTCATAAATCTAGTACACGAACTGTTGTGAGGGACAGGTTTTGTTCAAGAGAAGCCCTAGGCAGCTAGCAAAACGAGAAACACTTCCTTCACGAGAATAGATTAAAGATTGCATCTGAGTTTGACAATAAACACTGCGGTACTTTGTGGGTTATATTTAGCCATACGCTGGGGATGCCCTTATGCCACTACAGCTCTGTTAAGCAGCCATGAGCCTTCCTGTGCTGGCTGGTTAAGGGAGACTTCTGGCTTCTAAGGGCTGCCCAGAGAGCTCTGACAGCTGGAATAAGCCAGTTCCTGAATTAACTTTCTGAATTTTTTCTTTGCTGAGGCACCAGTGGATGTGCTCGCCTCCCACATCTGATCCTCACTCTCAGCATGCAGCACTGTGCAGAATACGGTAGTGTGAGGTGAGAGGGGACTCACCTACCACTTCTCTGAGCATCAGTAGGCAGGATGAAAAAGAAGAGATAGTACAATACCTTTTTACTGATGCAGGCAACAGTGGCATGGTAAGGTTAAGGAGCAGTTTCGTCAAGGCACACAGGTGAACTACTCCCACTGAAGGGAGTGAGAGCTCTAAATTTGTTTATAAATCAGCCCCAATAACTTCCCTGAGATGCAAAGTTCATCTTGTGGCAAAAGCAAGTATCAAACCTTAACATCTAACCTAGAGGTTTATTCCAAAAAGGTAATCTTTTATCTCACAGTGACAGTTTTGAGTTTAAAATGTTGATAGGCTCCCCATCTCACCTATAACATCCCTGGGAAGCAGGTAGGGTTTCAGTTTGTCTGTCACCAGCAAAAAATCTGAAGCAGATTCAAGCAAACTCTGATGTCTGGCTGAAAGCATGTAACGCATTTTGAAGTACTCTTTAATTTTTTGTCATGTCATAGCTCATCAACAGCTTTGGCAAAGCCCACCTATTTTTCAAGCCTTTTTTCCATAATGAAGTGCAGAAATCTGCTTTGGCATTATCCACCTCAGCAGCAGGAAATGTGAGAATATTTGAACAAATATGAAAAGTCCATCATCTCCCTCAAGCCTTTATATATTTACCTCCAAAACTGGGATGCTATAAATATGCACATAATTAGGAAATTTTTCCTAAAGAAAGCTGAGCTATTGCTGTGATCCTTGAGAAAGGAATAATCATGAACCTGTATGAACTTGGACATGCTGTTTAGTGCCCTGTTTTTCCCCTCTCACAGTCCATGCACGATCGCTTAGCAAATTCACTGCAAAGCTAAAACAATACCACTGGTATGAAACACATTAACACTGGCTAATTGATAGGTCGCTAGAAAAGAATTCTCTGGATGGAGAGAGTGTTTTTAACAGGCTTCCTTAGAAACCTGTTTTCACCTCTATGTTGTTTAGTGCTTTTTGTGTTGGTCAGAAAGGGAAAAAAAAACCCCATGCTGAAGGTTGCTGGCACAAAAATACGAAATTAATAAATAAAGAAAAAGTAAAGCTACAAAACCAGCATACTGTACAAGCAACTAAACTATGTTTTCACATAGCCTAGTGCAAGTTCCTAAGTATGTTAGGAACAAAGCCAGTAAGCAACATGCATTATTTAGGGGAGTCTGCTCTGAGAAGCAGTGAATAAAACACAAATCGGGGCCATGGTGGATACTTAGATAACCATCACCAAGGGTATAGGTGGAAGTACTACAGGATCAGGAGTTTCCATCCAGCCCAGTAAACTGGCTGAAAATTAAACATAGGGACACTTTGATAGAATATGTTGTATAGTTCAAGCATGTTTATATGAATATTATTTAAAATGTATAGATAACTTGCCTATTTAGAACAGCTAAGTTAATTAATCATTAGATTAACTTCTGAAGGAATATGCTTTTCCCCCATAAATGTCAAGTTATCAGCTATTATTGGAAGTTGTTTGGGATTGTTTTCTAATTCAGGGGGAACGCATTCAAGTCAGTCCTATACATTCTTATTTAGAAATCCACTAAAGAAATGGAGTGTAGCTCAGGCGTTTTTTTGATGAGATGAGTTATATTAAGAGCCCTCACTTTCCTGCCACATTCTAACACAAGTTTATGAGCCATTGGAAACAGTGCTTAGTGTGGAACATGTGTAGCTGATAAAAAAAAAGAGTAAATACAGCAAATATGGAACCTCATGCTGACATCTTTAAGAAGTCTCTTTAACTTCTCCAGCATCCCAGTTTTTTCACCTGCATTTAAGTATTAGTATTTCCCTGTCTTATGGCTGTGTACATTAATTAATTTTCAGTTTTATTTTGTTCCTGAATCCTTTTTTGATTGTAAAACTCATCATTGAAGATTTTGTGATGCCAACACTGTGCACATATTACCAATAAAGTTAATCTTCTTATGTTTCAATTACTTGCCATCTGTTGCAATGCAAATGGCTGAAGCTGTATGGGCTGTGCTATCCAGATGCACAGAACAGCCAGGCACACAAAGAGCACCAAGCACCTACAAAGATATTACAAAAGAAAGAAATGAGTTGCCAGAGTTTTTTATGCAAGCTTGGAAGTTTTTACAAATATGAATTGTTTTTTCAGACCAAAACATCTTGTGTGCTCCCTGAGCCCTGACACTGATATCACCGTAGTTCTCTCATGTTTAATTTGAATAACCACAACGCAAACTGGGATTATGCTTTTTAGTCTAGGGATCTTTATTCTTGATAAAGTAATTTAAAGGGCAATGTAGAAAGGGATGGTGATTTAGAACCAGTTCCCTACACCAGTGAATCCCAAACTTCTTGGAGAAACCATCAGCAGACTGGAAAATTTTGAAATTGATTTTGTATTTGAAATAAAGCCATTTCAGAAACCACAGAAAACTACAAGCTGCTTGCAGAGGCTTCTGCATCCTTTCTTGGCCCTGTGCTTTCCCACCTGAAGACAGAGCTTGATGACTGCAGCTGATTGTGCGTGGGTACATAGGTGAACTGCTCTCGCTGAAGGGAGTGAGAGCTCTAAATTTGTTTATAAACCTATCCTCAGATAACTTCCCTGAGATGCAAAGCTCTTCTTGTGGCAAAAGAAAGCGTCGAACCCTAACCTCTAACCTAGAGGTTAGGTTTTATCAAATGCGGTGACTTCCTGCGGTCAGTGTGTGTCCAACAGAGGGGATAATCAGTATCAAATAAGAGAATGGGGCATAAGGGAGAAATGAATATTTTTGTCCATAGGGATATTCAGGGCTTTGATAGAACATAAACATCTAAAATTATTGTTAGAAATGCTTTCTTGAAGTTTTAGCTATGCTATCTCTTGCCATTACCCTATTCTCAGCTGAATGGATGGATCATTTATTCCATAAAGAATATTGTAACCTTGGAGCTCTTTATAAAGTCTGATTGTGTTACTCCTGAGTCTTTTCTTTCTTTTTTCCTTTTTTATCTTTTCTTCTTTTTTTTTTTTTTAATAATAATTACAGAAATCACAGAGATTAATTTGGCTTGTTAGGCAGATAGCGTTGGAAATTTAAAGGTTAAGCTGAGATGTCACTCAGATTTCCAAAGGGCATCTCATTCTGAGAGCTCACTGAGGGGTGATGCCAACACATAAAATGCAGTCACTAAAAGAGTGTAATTTCAGCTTCAATTTTAGCTTTATGTAATAGATGTTTTCTAATGGTATAGAGTATGTCCTTAACTTGTAATGTGAAGCTGATATCCTTGAATAAGGAATTCTGAGGCAAGCTTTTTTTTTTTTTCCTCAGTAGCATTATTCTTTATTGTGGAGGCAATAAAAGTGAGACTATAAAACACACTATTTTTTGGGTATCTGTAGTGACAAGATGTCGGATTGGAGTACAGGTGTTCTTTAGTGAATGAACCATAAAAAGATTTCCTTGCAAACCTTAATAATAACGTTAGAGATAGTGGGAAGGACAGCCAGGGATGTGAATCAAGATTTCTCTACTATACAGAAAAACTAGGGAAATTGATATGCCTTGAGTTTAGACAAAATCAAATGGTCATAAAAGAAATTGAGGGCAGAATTGGCAGAACAGTGGTCACCCAAGAGCTCTGAAGAGGCTGTAAGAGAAAGGATGCCCCAAGCATACAATTCCCAACAGAGGGTCCTCCTGAGGGGGGCATCCCTTTATAGTGGGCCATTCAACTGCACCTACCAAAGCCTGAGGTGCCCATACATCTGTAAATGTAAAGCATGGGCATGTGTGCAGTATCAGTGTCCATGATTTTTCCTCTCTCAGATGGGAGCTACCCAACAGGCCCCTCTGAGCCCCTGAAGGGTGTTGGTGGGCTGATTTTCCAAAGGTGGGTGTAAGCTGCTCCTTTAAAATCCAGTCTGACAGATTGCACTCAGTCTGTGCAGCTGCCAATGGCAATGAATGGCGGGAGGGCAGCAGTGCTGGAAATGACCAGCAGCAATATTTATGAAGGCGGAAACAGACTGAGAAACAAAAATGAAAGGCGGCACCTGCATCAACTGAAGCTCTCAAGCACAGCTGGTGGAGGCAACCTGATATGGGGAACATACAAGAGCTTTTCTCTCAACTACCCTGTCCTGGCTCCCAGTACTGAGAAAGTGACTTTCATTTTGACAACCAGGTGGGGGTTTCGGACACAGCGTAAGACTGGTTCCAATGTAAAGTTGGTGGAGGTCATGTGAGTTAGCTCCTAACAGGAAAATTATTCTTGGGGGCAGGGGGAATGCTTTATCAACTCCCTTTCCCTTTGACTTTCAAAGACTGTTTCATGTACCCTGGTTTACAGAGCTGCCAAGTGTCACACAGGAATCTGACAGCTTGCTTCCACCTCCCTGAAGCCCAATCTGGCCTCCCCATTCATGTGGTGGTACAGTACCACCATGCTGTATTTGCTTTAGTCAGCTGTCTGGGACCCCGGTGTTGTTGGCTCTGCAGAGTCCTGTGACCATTCTGCTACCTCCTTCCCTGACATAGCTCCTCATAGTGCCATGACAGCAATGCATAGATAACAGTGGCCCTGAGAGAGGAAGATGAGAACGGTCAGAAGATCACAAGAGAGACAGAAGGGATCAAACGGAGAAGGAAGAGGAGGAGCTCAGGAGCAGCCAATGCACAGATGCCCGAGGAAGTCCTCCATGGCCACGTAGGGGATGAGGGAGAATGTGCTTTACTGCACGCAAAGAAGCAGGGAGGAGGAACGGGAGGCCACCCAGCTCTCCACACTTTGAGGATAAACTAAAAGAGAAGTGAACACAGTATCAGACATTTAGGTGGGTGCCCAGTGACTTTGTTCAACATATCCTCATTAGAGCAGTGTCAGCCCAACCCACACTGGGGTTTGCTAAACACAGGCTGAGCTATAGTTTCACAGGTGACATGCCAGAGGAGCAGGTATCCAGATGGGCACACAGGGAAGGTCCTTCCAGACGTGTATCAATAAAGGAAAGAGAGGAGAAGTGCACTGCAGATA
>NW_009943204.1:105510-110977 GCF_000696875.1 Nestor notabilis
AGATCGTGCAACAGTGGCACTGTAATAGATTTTCGCTGGGAGCTGTTGCAGCAGCTGGAGGTGGAGATGCATATTTCTGAGGGAGCAGAAAGATGACAATCTTTTAGGGGAAAATGTCCATTATGAGAAATTATTTGACAAAAATTTTGAAGTAGAGCAACAATTCTGTGTTGATTTGGGCTGGTTTTATTCCTACTTCTGTTTTCTCAGATTACTTCAGCTCTGACTTCATTTCTGGTTTCTTTCCTAATGTAATTGCTCTTCAGCCAGCCAGCTGCCTTTAAGCTTGCAGAGAAATAGTTTTGTTTCAGCATGACTGGTCAATCTTTTGGGGGGTTGCCCTGTGTTTCCATTCCAAGGAGCATGCAGTTTTCAGATTTGCTCATTTTACACTGTGGCCACTGTGGTAGGGCAGCATTTATCACTTAGACTAGATGCAGTCTTTGAAATCAATAATGGGCATCATTCTGAATCTAAACGTGGCAAAAGGAGCTCAGATTGCTGGTTTCTGTGGCTGACTCTGAGATGTTGGATGCTGATGTGAGACTGAATACTCATTTACTTTTATAATATAAACTTTATCCTCCTTCCCTGAAGGGATGTAGAATGAAATTCAAGTAGTGGAATTTATTTAATTCCCTAGGTAAAATTTCAATACAGCATTTATCTCACCTTACAGAGAGTGCTGCTCTGTGCTGTATTAATTGGGAAGATCACAAAGTGATGCTGCTCAGAAACAACATTCTTCCATGTAAACATTTCAGGAAAGAAGAAGAAGATAAAAAACATACCTGGAGGGTCTTAACCTTTTTTTTTTTTTTTTTTTTTGGTGTTGGTTGCTGAGTGCATGTTACAAACCACTTTTCTGACAATCCACAGATGAGATGAGGTGGTACGGCTCTTACCCTGCAGGTGAGTAATACACTTTTAGCTGTGCAGGTGCCTAGCTCAATGCTAATATATTGCCACCATGTGGAAGAGCAACTGAGGACACTCAGCATTGAGGGAGTGGGGGGGGATAACAGCAGAAAACAGCAGTCAGCATTCTTGGAATATTTTGCTGTGGCATAGTCAATGTCTGATAGTAAAAATGAGCAGACAACAACACATTTCTAGTAAGTGCTAGGGACTGGTCCAGAGACTGTCACAGCTACTTCTGAAATATTTATGTGCTTCAGTTTAGGATACAGTTCAGTGAAATATGCAGTCATCATGCAAAGCCAAAAATAAAAGCTACTTTAAAAAATGTTCTTGAGAGGTGTCAGTGAATGGTTAAAAAGGAAAAAGAAACAAAATGAGAGAGAGAAATGAAAGATACACAAAAAGTAGCACATAGATGGCTCCCACAAGACCGGGTTTAAGTGATGACAAGGAACTTTCTGTCCCCCACCGTCATTTAGTCTGGGAAATGTTTCAGGGGGGGATGGTACAATAGCTGGAGTAAATATATATACTGCATTCTCAGGGGGAACGATGTAGGGCTGCACTAATGCAGCTGTAGTTTTCTGCTATTCAGACTTGCATCTTAAAATGTGCTAAGCAAGCAATCAATAATGGTTGCTCTTGGATCTCCCACTCTTAGTCAAAATCATTTAATGACTTTAATTCAATGATACATTTATTATGCATACATACATTATTTTGTAATACTCTAAGTTATGTAATATATTTTGCATTACCATACTACAAATTGCATTGTATATTATCTCATAAAATAAATTATTTCATTTTATAAATTACCATCATCTATCAGTGTTCCTGAATCAACATTCCCTTTGTCCAACAAATTTGACACATAACTTGTTTTATTCATGGCATCAAGAGATACTGAAATGCCATTCTCTAGCCAGATCTGTTTTTACAGGAAGGTGTGAGGAGTGCTTCTGTTGCTGCCAGGAAAACACTGGGGAACAAGATGCTGCAATAGGTGCCTGGCTTGAGTAAGTAAAAGTCCTTGCTCTGTCTGCAAGGTCTGCAAGGAGAAAGGGCTAGAAACAGCAGCAGCCAGAAAATCAAACATTGGCCTCTTTTTCAGTCTTAATTAACACTTCAATCACATTTAACAACACCCTTTCCAGATGCTTCCTAACTGTTTGGATGAAAACAGGCTTCATAACACTGTTGCTTACCTTGTATCTAGCCTTTGCTTACAGGCAACCATTATCACAGCAACATTCACTTCTGCAGCGAGTGGTGCCTGCCGCCACCCTGGGCTAGTGGCTTTTTTTTTTCCGCCCCGCCCCCACCGAGTGGTCCCTGCCGCCACCCTGGGCTAGTGGCTTGTACATGCCTGCCAGGACCCACCAGCACGTGTTGTCTCAGGCACCAAGCCTGAGCCAGTTGGGAACACCAGCAGATGCGCAGAAGTCCGTCCTCTCACAGTGCACTGCATGAATGGCCATGGTCCTGCCTTGTGCTCATTGGCACAAGCCTGTTTCTCCAAGATCCTCCTGTAAGAGGCTTCATGGTCCTCACAGAAGCTGCTGTGCCCATGTTGCAGCAAAGTTGAGCATACAGATGGCTTGTCGAAATACCACAGCAGGCACTTATCTGGGTATGAGCAAGAAAGAGCACTGGGGGGGCTCTGGTGCAAGTGGGGCAGACGGACATGCCAACTGGTCTGCAGGAGATGCCTCTGCAGGCTGCCTGCTTGCCTTGAGGCCAGGCACTTCCCTCTGCTGCCTGGCATAGCTCCAGTGGGCAGCCATTGGGAGCCTACCCTCAGCTAGCTGCTTTCCATGACCAGGCGCAGCATTCGCTCCTGGTCCTGCCCAACTGCCCAGCCCCTCCAACAATTAAAGAGGAAATTAAACAGCTAGAGTATCTCGGCTTCAAGTACTGGTGATCTGAAATGAAAATGAGTAGCTGTGGCTCGCTGGTGCCTTTCAGTAGTCAGTCATCCTCATTCCCTGCAGATAACATGGGTTTTCTCCTTCTGATCAAGAAAAGCTACAAATCACTGCTCATTTGATCACAGTTTGAATTCTTATCATGAAAACAAAAATAGTCAATTAAAGCTCAGTCTGCTACATGCTGTTCTTTCATTTTTAATTATAGTTTCATATGCTACCCACTTCTTCAAGCTCACCAGAAGGGTTTTTTCTTTCAGGATATGGTCTGATCTAATTTGCTTAGCTCTTCCCTGGTGGGATGACTCAGGTTACTGTTCATTATAGACTTAAAGGGAATAAAAAGCTGCAGTGGTTTCTTGGCCAAGGGCAATAGGTAGCTTGTGTTAGTAACCAGCATTTCTTTGGGATTGCAGAAGTGAGGTTGGGGGTAACATAAACATCCACTGTTCAATCAACCTGCCTGTCATTCCTGAATTGGTAAAAAAAATAGCTCTAATGTAATTGTCTTCCCAAGAAAAAAGTTTTGTGTAAGCCTCCATCCTGGTTTTTTCCTCTCCTTTTTTTTTTTTTTTTTTTGAGAATGGCAAGTGCAGAAAATGGAGAATACTTGCCAAAGAGAAGAGAGGATGTGTTTGGATTTCATAAAATGTGTCATGGTTTGAATGTGAGTTGAAACAGAGGTTCAAGTAAGTATTTCAGTTCTGCCCAGGCTTGTTCGGTACATCATACAGTGGACTATTGAGTAAGGCTGCTTGGGATTTCTTAAAAGAAATGCGATGACAACAGCCCTCCCTAGAAATATGGAGCCAACTAGGGATAAATTGGAGTCAGACAAACCTTACCATTTTGAATTAAGTTACATTTGGGAGCTTATTCAAAATAGAAGTCAGAGAATAGTTACAAAGGCCGTTGAAAAGCTGGTTTTACTTTGGGGGAAAAAAAAGTTAAAAAGACTTTTGAGTAAAATTTCACCTATTTCTTTGCCAGCATTCTGCTCCCCATGCCCTCTCCCTCCAAAAAAAATCTCAACAACGGAAGTATCTCTGTCAGAAACTTTTGTCTGGCAAAAATGGCTACTACTTTGTGAAAATTGTGCATCTTGTGATTCATGTCCCCACTCTTCTCTGTTGATGTAGCTATACACACTTATGTTATGTGTCCAGAGATATACCCTGGCCTTTCCTTTTCCCAATGTACTACAGTGTGACTGCTGGTGGATACCTGAGACATCTGATCTCTAATTCCTGAGAGAAAACTGACATCAGTTCTGAGAAGATCTTTTTTTAGTGTTCAAATATTCACATTTTCTGACAAAAGAAATGTTTAATCCCTTGCTGAAAAGTTGGCTTTTATGACAGCAAACCCCAACTTTCTGCTAAAAACAGTTCTGGAGGAAAACTTAAAAAAAGTTGAAGGCCAGAGCTACACAAAATAGGACTAAAACCAGTGTTAAGACCTATGATCTGATCAACATCCTGTCACAGACTAAAATCATATAAAGTTTGGTACTTAAATCCACTCAGGATTGTTGCAAGGCTGAAATCCACTCACTGTAAGTTGCTAGAGTAAAAGCAGGGGTTTTTTGTCAATGCTATGTTTTGGCCATTTGTGTTTTGGTTTAATTTTAAGTGTAACTGTAAATAGAAATGTTTGCATTTATTTTTGTACTCTCTGCTATTGAATACAAACAAGAAGCATTTCATTTAAGCTCCAAAAACAGTTCCCCATGTCAATAGATAAGCTCCAAAAAAGCATATCTATTTGAAGCAGAATACTTAGTATGTCACCGCTTAGGGAAATTAGTGGGAAATGCTGCATGCTCAGTACTTTTGAAAACAAGATCTGTTTACATATTTGAATACAGATTAAGGTGCTTAATACAAGGCTTCCATCTTTTAAAACTTGATGTTTTGTTTGTGAAACAGAGTTTTGTTCTTTCTTCATAACCTATTCATCCAAATTATTAATATTCCTTGGTTTCTCAAAAATAATTTTTATTGATGAAAATACTGGTTTGGAAAATATTTGCAACTAATAATACAGGCTAAATAATAATGGCAACAACAACAACAAGCCTGCTGAGCATGGTATTTTACCTGTAAATCAGATGCAGTCACTCAGACTTCCTTGTGGATGCCCTACTAAATACATAGATGGAAAGCTCATGTAAGACTTACTGTCTTAGTTAAATATGAATGGTTGTACATTTTAGAAGTTGAATTGCATAGCTGGCTGTCTCAGAGCTGGCCATGAGCTTGGCTAGACATGTTAATTTATCCTCGGTTGAGAACAGAGTGTACATTCCTCCTCTTCAGTGTTGATGTTGTCTGTCAAAATAGGACTTACCAGAAAATTTCTACAATATTAATCTTGCATTAAAATAAACCACAAGAGATTATTAAACATTAGCTTTTGGAAGTTCCTGATGACTGGAAGAAGGGAAATATAACCCCTATTTTCAAGAACGGGAAGGTGGAAGACCCAGGGAACTACAGACCAGTCAGTCTCACTTCTGTGCCTGGCAAAATCTTGGAGCAGATTCTCCTGGAAAACATGTGAAGGCACATGAAAACCAGTAAGGTGCTTGGTGTCAGCCAACATGGCTTCACTAAGGG
>NW_009943205.1:0-769 GCF_000696875.1 Nestor notabilis
TTGAAAGGAGAAGTTGTTTTATACTCCTTCCTGACAGAAAACATTTAGGGTCACACTTCTGTTTCAGGAATGCTCATAAGTAATCATCAGCAGATGTGATTATCCAGCTGGTTACCCAGCTTATATTCTGTTGTGCTACATTGCGTAGTTGTCTACATTCAAGTTTTCTTTCTCTTCATGTTCGAATGGTTGCTTTACAATTTTGTTTTGTGATTTGTCTCATTGTTTCCTACCTGCTACTAGATAAGACTTTCTAAAGCTATTATGCTCTTTGGTGGAAAATAGTTGTTTTCTTATATCTTCCTATGACTACAGTAAAACAAAATACTCTGCATGCCTTTCCTGTAGTAACTGAAGGGTATCCAACCACTTTATCAACATGAACTTATGTTCTCAACAGCCCTACTGTAATAAGCGAATATCATTATTGTTACCTCTTAGAAAAGGCAAACTGGGGCACTGAAAGGGTGTAGAATTGTTCCAAGTTCATTGAGAGCTGCAGGCTGCCACTGAAACCTCTAACATCTGCCTTAGGGTGGCGACACTGGCGTATATAGTACAGAGTCAGCTTTCTCCGTTCTCTGAGACACTGACAACTAGTGAGATCCTGTGGAGTGTAGAAATCCCTCCAACCCAGGTTGCAGGCCAGCATCATGCTTTTGGTGGAGAGATACAGCACCAGAAGTTATACAAAAGTTGCCTTACATCAATTAAAGTGAGAAACTTTGGTTGTTCCGTTGCCTCCGTATTTCAGTTGTTTCAGTATAGC
>NW_009943206.1:0-1633 GCF_000696875.1 Nestor notabilis
GCAGGAGCTGCGAGAATAGTTATAACCCCGGACGTATTTTCCCCGTTCCTGCGGTGGTAGCGGCAGTGTGTAAAATGTGTGTGCAGGAATAATTAGTATCACCCCATGTCATAAGTAACCTAGTGGCAATGGGAGTTTCCCCCTGGCTTCAGTCGGTGCTGGAGGTACTCAGGTGGTACTCAGGTCAAGGGACTGCCGTGCTCTTCTGGCAGAGTAGTATCCGTTTCTGGCACCGATTACATCCCCTGTCTACTCAGCAACACTGTTTTCAGCCAGTTACTACATCATTAGCTGGTTCTCGCGTAAGAAGTCTCAACAGGATTGCAGCAAAATTGCATATTGTTTAACAAAACAGGGTGGGATTGCTGTTAGATTATTAACAGTGACTTTTTGCTATTTGCTTAAAAGAAAGCAGCGTTTTCCCAGCTTACAAAGAATTCTATAAAAGGATACTGTTGAAATAGTTGTTTGTCCTGCTCTCTTTGGTGCTGGATCGATGCATTTTCCTGGGACAGTAGACCCAGACAGCCCAGAAAAATGCACACAGTGTTCCTTGGGTTTGCTTTTCTTTGTGTATTTCAAATATTTATGTATCTGACTATCTTAACATATTATTATTTAGGACTGAGAAAAGAATTTTGGCTTTCCTAAGTGGGTTTTTTGGTAGCCAGTGGCACTATATGCTGAGATGCGAAGGCATTTGTAGGGAACCAACTGTTCCCATACCATGTTAAACACCCAGCGCCACGAGTGGAAGTTGCATGCCTGTCATCTACTTCTGCTTCGTATATGGTCAGGGAAAAATTAGACTTCAGGAAAGGAGTTTCCAGTAGCTCTGTGTCAGGTGATGGAGGGTTTCTTCTCAACCACATGTTAAGTTTCCCTCCTCTCTGCTACATTTCCTGCTTCTGTCACAGTTAGATGCCTGTGGGAGATAGGGATTGAATAATTTCAGTTTTGTGTTATTTTTTTGCTGTTCAAGTATCTCCATTGTGTGCTCGCAGCCCAGAAGGTCAGTCGTATCGTGGGCCACATCCAAAGGAGCATGCCCAGCAGGTCGAGGGAGGTGATTCTGCACCTCTACTCTGCTCTGGCGAGACCCTACCTGGAGTACTGCATCCAGCTATGGAGTCCTCAGTGCAGGAAAGATACAGACCTGTTAGAGAGGGTCCAGAGGAAGGCCATAAAAATGATCAGAGGAATGGAACACCTCTCTTGTGAGGAAAGGATGAGTGAGTTGGTGGTGTTCAGCCTGGAGAAAAGAAGACTCCAGGGAGACCTTAGGAGGGGCCTGTAAGAAAGATGGGAGAGACTTTTTAGCAGGGCATGTTGAAACAGGACGAGATGTACTGTTTTTAAACTAAAAGAGGGGAGATTCAGGCTGCACGTGAGGAAGAAATTTTTTTACAGTGAGGGTGGTAAAACACTACTGGCACAGGTTGCCCAAGGAGGTGGTAGATGCCCCATCCCTGGAGACATTAAACGCCAGGCTGAGTGTGTTTCTGGGCAACCTCATCTGGGCAACCCCATTGCAGGGGGGTTGGACTAGATGACCTTTGAAGGTCCCTTCCAACCCGAACTGTTCTATGTTTGTATGATTATTTGGAGATCTGATATCTTTGGTGTCTCTTTC
>NW_009943206.1:1723-17210 GCF_000696875.1 Nestor notabilis
CAGCAGAAGACTTATTACCTTCTCGATGGGTTCGTTACTGGGTTAGCTGTGGTGATTCTTGTAGAGTTTTTTTTCAGACTTTTAGGTGTAGTGTAAAGTAAGTAGTGGGGATGTGAAGTAGCCAGAGGCAAGTAAACACATGGCTTATGACCACAGCACGTTCAGGTAAGTTTATGCAGTTGTCTCTAGAACTGGGTATTTTAACAGTACGTTTTGTATAATTTTAAATAATTGGAAATGCTGTCTTTTAAGACAAGAATTTAAAACCATTTTTGGAATAGATTTTATAATTGCTTAAAATGGTATTATCTTCCTGTCTTTCAGGCTGAAGGTGGCCCGTTGTGAGGGTTAATCTGTCAGATATTTAATAATCATTTGTTCAGAAAATTTCCCGCATTTTTCATGGTAAGGCCTATATTTGTTATTTCGCATTTTGTTTGTTATGCTGATACATTTAGAGTATTTATTATACCTTGTTTTAGTCTTAGCAATTCCTTTAGCTGTAAGAATGACTTCTGCTGCAGTTGGGAATTGCAACTTCACAAAGAAAATTTCCAATCTTGGATAACTGAATCAATAAATATTTGAAACAGATAATTTATTCATACAAAAAAATGTCCTTTATAAATAACTGTAAAGTGTCTAACCTAGAAAAAGACCTGTATTTATTCACAATTTTAAAAGAAGTTTGCGAGTAATGTTTTTATCATCTGAAAAGCTATTTGTGGTTATATTGAGGGAAAAAAAAGTATTTGGAAATTCTTTTAGTGTGTAAATGACATTGTCTTTTGGGATTTTATGTCCTTGACTACTCTATATAAAAATTACAAAACTTTCTTTTGTCATTCTACAGGAGTTTTTCATCAGTATGTCTGAAACCATTAAATATAATGACGATGATCACAAAACTGTGTTCCTGAAAACATTAAATGAACAACGTTTGGAAGGAGAATTTTGTGACATAGCTATCGTGGTTGAAGATGTTAAATTCCGAGCACACAGATGCGTGCTTGCTGCCTGCAGTACCTACTTCAAAAAGCTTTTCAAAAAACTGGAAGTTGACAGTTCATCAGTAATAGAAATAGATTTTCTTCGTTCTGACATTTTTGAGGAAGTTCTCAATTACATGTATACTGCAAAGATTTCTGTTAAGAAGGAGGATGTAAATTTGATGATGTCTTCTGGCCAGATTCTTGGTATTCGATTTCTGGATAAACTCTGCACTCAAAAACGTGATGTATCTAGTCCTGAAGAGAACACGCAGTCCAAGAGCAAGTACTGTCTAAAAATAAACCGTCCTATGGGGGAACCTAATGATACCCAAGATGACGAGGTGGAAGAAATTGGAGATCATGACGACAGTCCATCGGATGTGACAGTGGAAGGAACTCCCCCAAGTCAGGAAGATGGAAAATCACCTACCACTACCCTGAGAGTGCAAGAGGCAATCCTGAAAGAGTTGGGAAGTGAAGAGGTTCGAAAAGTCAACTGCTATGGCCAAGAAGTAGAGCCCATGGAAACAACCGAATCAAAAGACTTGGGATCTCAGACCCCTCAGGCTTTGACGTTTAATGATGGCATAAGTGAAGTGAAAGATGAACAGACACCAGGTTGGACCACAGCAGCTGGAGATATGAAGTTTGAGTATTTGCTTTACGGTCACAGGGAACACATTGTATGTCAGGCTTGTGGTAAGACCTTTTCTGATGAAGCGCGATTGAGAAAACATGAAAAGCTACACACTGCTGATAGACCATTTGTTTGTGAAATGTGTACAAAGGGCTTTACCACACAAGCTCATTTGAAAGAGCACCTGAAAATACATACTGGTTACAAGCCTTACAGTTGTGAGGTATGTGGAAAGTCTTTTATTCGTGCACCAGATCTAAAAAAGCACGAAAGAGTTCACAGTAATGAGAGGCCATTTGCATGCCATATGTGTGATAAAGCTTTCAAGCACAAGTCCCACCTAAAAGACCATGAAAGAAGACACCGAGGAGAGAAACCTTTTGTCTGCAGTTCCTGCACTAAAGCATTTGCTAAAGCATCTGATCTAAAAAGGCATGAGAACAATATGCACAGTGAAAGAAAACAAGTTACGACAGCCAATTCCATCCAGAGTGAAACGGAACAGTTACAGGCAGCAGCTATGGCTGCTGAAGCAGAGCAGCAGTTAGAAACTATAGCTTGCAGTTAAAAGCTAAAGCAGAAACTTTATCAGAAATAATATAAGAAATTAAATTGAACAAAATCTATTGTTGGTATACATTTAGACTGAGAATTATCTTTTCAAGAAAACATATTTTTAGAGGATTTGAATGCTACGTAGTAACAAATAGCATTGCTTGGTTAGGCATTTTAAAACATTTCAGAGATGGGTATTCTTAGAATATGAAATATTTTGCTGTCATTAGCAGTATAATGCACTAATACCTGGTCTAATTTGAGCATATGATCAAGTTCTCTATAAACCAGGCATCATCGCTGGCTGATGTTTTGTTTCCTCCAGTATGGAATACTGTGTACGATGTAGACATCGAAATCAGTGAGTTATCTTTGAAAATGCTGACATCTCAGAAGATAACAGACATGGAAAGGAAATACTTGATTTTCATAATTGTGAAGGTGTTATAGCTACAGTTTTTGAGAACAGGCATTTATTCCCTAAGCTTTTTAATTCCTCCTTTTTTCACCTAATGTAGGTGCTAGGGGTTGGTACAGCAGAGTGTAAGGGGGGACAGTGGTCAAAATGAAACTGCTTCTTATTCCATTCCCTGAGATATCCTCTTCTTGTAATCGAGGTATCAAGTTTAATGAAATACTTGCTTTCCTGAAGAAAATGCATTATTCACAGTGGTCCTGGCTAGCAAAGCAGAAGGGCCAATTCACCAATGTCCTCTGTGGGATGTTCCTGTGCTCGCTCTTATGCAGATCCCCTGAAATGGGACAGAGCCACAAAGCGGAAAAGGGTGCAGCATGGAGAAGGAGACATATTCCTCACCTGAACCCAGTAGAAATTAGTTCAAGCTAATACAGCCTGAGGCTGTAGTTTTTATTATGCAGCTTTCTATTCACCTAACCTGGCACCACAGTTAAGGTAAAGAAGTGTTTCTGACAGCAGAGGAGGACTAGCTGTACTGGTGAGTGACTGGGTGTCACTGCCAGACCTCTGGAGCTGCACAGCACAGCCATGGGCTATTGCATGCCTGCCCGCAGTGCTCAACCCGGCATGTGTGTCGTGGCTGGTCACACCAGCTCATAGGTCCTGTTTGAATTTAAAAACTCCCGCCTTCCAACACAATAGCTTTCAGCAAGAGGGAGACTTCAGTGAGAGACTTCAGTCTTAATTGACCCAGAATCAGTGTTCACTGATACCTGTTACATAGAATTGCCTGATTTTTGTTGGTTTTTTTTTGTTGTTAGTTTGTTGGTTTTTTTTTCCTAGACAGGCTGGGTAGGTGCTGCTAATTTAACTGTTAACTCACAGGTTCAACAATGTAAGTGGTCTTTGGATTGCATTCTGCCATGTGTAGTCAACAAAAGAAGACACAGTAAAAGTCGTAATGTAATCCAAAGGGATATGGAGCCTTTGTTTTAAATTTGTAAATACTACAGCTGTTGTCAAAGCTTCCTATGAAGTTGGACTGGGCAAAAACCTGCACTCTTAGGCATGTGGCTGGCTGACATTGGTCACTTGCGATACCTATAGCATATGAAAGTATTAGACCAGTTTCTGGTAAGTTGCCGTGCGGTAGATCACATCTTGCTTTTCTAACTTGGAAATAGTGCTTTTGGAACTGTTCTATGGAACTTTGATTATTGGGGTTTTTTTGTTTGGTTGGCTTTTTTTACAGCTTCATTTTATTCATGTACTCATCAGGTTAAGCAGTTATCTTAAAATGCCAATAATTGTTTGAAAGCTGTTCTGTAAATAAAACATGAACTTAATATTTTAGAAAATGTAAACTTTGGACCTTTACCAATATATTTTTTTAAAATGTTGCTTCATTTTGCATTCAGTAATTAGTTTGTAAACAAACTATACATTTTGTATCTGTGCAACATCAGAGGATGTGTATTCATTGCATTTTATTGGTTCTCTTGAGGAACATGATAAATGACCATTGTTAAAATGTTTTACTGTATATTATCATAAAGATAGTAGGTCCAAAATAGGATCTACTTTTTTTTTCTAAATATATTTGTCTTGCTATGTTTTCTTACCTAAATTGTGTTTGTCTTTTTTTTTTTTTTTTTTTTTTTAAATAGAGGTGATAGAATTGGGGTTGATAGGACTGTACAAAAGAGATCTGTTGTGGTAAGAGTTCAAAAGTGTAAAAGATGAGGAAAGTTTATTTTTCTTCAGGTCTTCTCTGAAAATTGCAAGAAGTGATGAGCTTAAATTACAGCAGTGAACATTTACATGAGAGAAAATAAAAGAAAGGGTTGAATAATGAATTATTAGTACAGAATGCCTGGGAGCATGCCTGAGACAGAGGATGTGATTCTGTCCAATTAATGGGTATTTTGCTGTTGACTCTGTTGGGGCCAGATTAGTCTAATATTCCTAACAAGGTTTCCAACAGTGGGCAAATAGCTAATTAGTGTGTGTGCAGGAATGACAGAGGCTTTAGAAACATAGATGGCTACAGTAGCATTAGATACCAATTAATTGTTTTTCTCAGAGTTAAGAAGCAAAAATACCACACATGGAATTAGTCCTGAACATAAACTTCTCTGTCTATAGTTTGTGAAGTCAGAGGCAGTTCTGTCTTTCGTATATACAGGATAGCAAAAAATCAGTTACTCTTCCTGGCTTATACCAAGTGTCTGTCCATGTTACAGTGATGACCAAGTGGCTTCAGTGTGTTGGCATTAAGTGTTCAAGTAGGTGTTTTTTGTGACCAGAGCTTACATGTTGATAATGCAGCAACATGTTGGTTGATATGAAATGAGGTTCTGGTGGTGCAAGTCAGTCTATATGGTCAACACTAAGTGAGGTGCAAAACCAAAGCCTTTGCAACTGCAAAAAGATCTAAACACTAAGGAAGTATAAGTATTTAGTTAAAAGGCTTTGTGCTTTAAAAGACTAAATAACTTAGAGTGAAAAGAAATACTCGAAGTAAGAGCTTTGCTATTCTGTGATTTTAACTGTGTGTTCCTAAAAAAATAGCGTGGCTTTTTTGTATCTGATTAATTTCTGATTAAAATTGTGCTACTGGTTATTTGGCACAACTTAGTTTGGAAACTGTAGAAGTTCAGGTAAGAACACCTTCCAGCCCTTCTCTACTCCCCACCCCTTCTTCTACACACCCTTCTTTATCAATATTTAAACCAGCATTAGAAGATGAAGCAATTCACAGTTGAGTACTTGTGTTTTAATTTTTCTGCTTTAATCTTTTAAAAAAGTTTAGAGCTGGAGATCAGAATTTTAAAGGTGGTTGTGTGAAAGAAAATGGCTCATGCTGAATTTGGTAGCAAAGTTTTGAGGAGTTCAGCTTCTCTTTGTACAGTTAGGTACCCAAAGCGGAGTTCTTTTGAAGATCAGGCTCCAGTTTTTTCATCTAGAGATTGCCTTCTTGACTCCAGTGAGTAAGGATATTTAATAGAGTTGGAGTTGGGTGAGACATAGAATAAAATATCAGATGAGATCAGAAGGTCTGCCCTAAGCTTAGAGTGTATTTTTAGAGATAGATTGTCTATTATTAAGTCTTTTATCATTTTAGACACCCGTCTGTCTTACAGAAGAGACAAAGTACATATACCACTGACCATGTACCACTTTTAGAATGTAAACATTTACAGATCTGTGCAGAATAGGATAGTTCTTCCTAGAAGGTAAAGACAGATCTAAGGAATTTTCATCTTTTTTGAACAGTTTGTCTGTAGATCACAGTAGTATTCTCAATCAGGCAGAAATGTGGAAGTTTCATTAAAAATTCCATTACAGCAGCTGGTCTGTCATTTGTCTCCATCTAGATCTAAAACAATTATAACAACATTTATTTCAAAACAGATAAGAGGGTTTTCATGAATAGATTTGTTAAATAAGTGTCATAAGAATCAAGACATCTCAGGAATTATTTTTAAATGTAATACAAGAAATCTGAAATAATAGCAGAGCTAAAAATAGTGGTTTATACAATATTGATACATTTTTCAATGTATTTCTCTCCACTGTTCTTTTATATAGTTTTTTACTGGGGCTTTCTGCAGACGCTGCTCCTTTAGATATTTATAGAACCCTGAAACTTGATGAACTTCAGCAGTTCCAATATGACCAGCACTAAAGCTCTTTAGAATAGAAATAGACTTTTGATGTCTTACTGTTTGGTTGTTTGTTGTTTTGTTTTGTTTGGGGTTTTTATTTGTTTTTATTTTTTTTTTAATAATCTGTAGCTAAGCACCTTGTTTTTCATAAATAAACTTAAAAAAACTTGTAGACCATTTGAATAAAGTTGTACTTCATCTGACCTGTTCAGTATATGGATATCAAAAAGCATGGCCAATGCAAAACTGCTGGATATCTGTATCTCAGATTCCTTCCAAGATATACTTATTTATCTTAAAATCTGTAGTTCTTAAAAGAATGCAGGTCTGTAAAACAAGTGGCACTAACGAGATTTAAATTCTTACTGAATGGAAATTCCAAATGTACTTTTTTTTAATCATTCTGAGCCATTTTGAATAAGTATGTAAGACAGTATCTACACATTATGCATATAAATAGATTTAAAGCTGTCTTTTAATGCAACAGTAAAATAAATTGATATAATGCATTGAATATAGATAATCTTTATGGAATTACAAAATAATGAGAGTTCTGGAAATTGATAATTTCATCTTTTTCCACCAAAGCATAAAAGTACTCTTCTGTTTTAGAAAAACTTATTTTCTAATGCAAACTCGTTCTGTTAAAAAGAAAAAACAAATCCAAACCGTGAGTGCTTACATTTGTAGTGTTCTGACCTCCTCCCAATGGCCTCTGTGTACATTTGAGTAGTCTGCATTAGCAAGCAACTTAGATGCAATGAAGTTTAATCTTTAGAATATTTGAAAAGACAGAAATACTCTTGAGTTTTCATTCTTTGCTAATGAAAATCCATTTTTTCAGGGTCAAGGGTACCACAAGCAGTGCTTACAAGAATAAACCACTACAGTGGCATCGCAGATTGTGCAGAGAAGAGGATGTAGTATGACAGAACTCCACTGTGCGATCAAAACCTCACTTTTTTCTACTCTAGAATTTGGAAATGTTACTAACACGAGATCCTACATAACTTCAGGCTGGAGTTCCTCATCAAGGAAAGTTGTCAGTTATTTGCAGATGATTTAAGTTTGGTTTGTACTAGTCATTAGCATAATTGGGGTTTACAGAGTAAAGTTTTCAGAGCTGTATCTTCAAAGACATTAGTTGGTTCTATTTTGCATACTGCCAAAGCTTGTTTGTATGTTTCTGTTGTGTTTAAGATTGCATGAGCAAAGTTAGGGAGAAGAGTTGGAAGTAAAAGCAAGAGTATACTGTAAAAAATGTTCTAAACATTGCTTTTATTAAACTTGAATACAAGTTAAATTCAGATTTGTATTTAATGTGTTTAGGGTACCTTATATTTAGGAATGTGTTTTCATTACTTAAGAAGTTGGTAGTGTCAGATGATAACTTGTTGATTTGTTTTCATTACCTTGATCTCCAGCATTTAGAATTGGTGTATAGATTTATTTTTTCTGGGTATGAAAGCCATGAGTATCTGTTCATGTTGCTCTCTCTGTTAGACTATAAATATCTTATTACACTGACTGTCTATATCTAAGCAGCATTTAACACTTTTTTCTTTATACGCAGAGATACATAGTTATATCCCAAATAAGCCTATTATCATTTCCCCATTTCCTTTTAGAAAATAACTGAAGTCTTCATGAGATCTGCTTAGGACGCTAAGGAATGTTTTCTCATGTGGCAATAGGATTTGATCTCATTACTTTGCAAAGATGAAAAGTGAATAGAAAGTGACTGACTCTGCATGGCAAGATGTTTTACAATGGAATATTTATGTTCATTTCGAAACTTTAGCTTTGGCTTTTGTTTGTCTCTGTTCTGCTATAATGCTTCTTTTCTGACAATACAGTTTTCTAAAGTAGAAAAGCTAAGTGGACTTCATATTGTAAAACTTAATTCTGCTGAAAAGGTGAGTCTTGTTCCTTCTCCCCCTCTTTCCTGCTCACAAAGATGTCTGGTGAACTTATTTCTATGTTGTACAAGTTATGCAATGCAGGTATTCAGGCAGGAGCAGGCATGAGGGTAAACAGGGAAGAGGAAGGAGCCGAACCTTTGTATTTCAACTGAGATGAAATGAGTGACAGTTCACTTTGTCTTAAAGAGTCACCTCCTTAAAGTTTGTCTTGTCTGCACAAACCTCGTTCCTAAGTTATGTTCTTGGTGAGTTCTTTCTTTTTGAAGGCTTTTCAGGGTGGAGAGTTTCAAGCAAAGCTGAAAAGAATTCTACTTTCTCCAGGTAGAATTTACTATGCATAGAACTATGATAGAGCTAATATTCTGAATACTCATTAATATGCTGGGTAGTGTCTTCTATTTCATTAACAAAGTAATGGCTGTCAGCTTAAATCCAAAGATGATCTCTTCTTACTGTTCTTAGAGCACAGGAACAAGCTTAGCACTCTAACTCAAACCTATGTGTCTACTTACCCTGGGTGATAACAGAGAGAAGTAATGCACCAAGGCAGTAGGTTTTACCTCCAAGACACAGCTAAAACATGAGATGTTTTCCTGTTTAGAAGCTAATGGAAAAGTTAAATGAGATCTAAGGATCAGATCCATGGAGATTTAAGTCAACCAGTGTTGTGGTTGCTGCAACTTACTGCCATTCCTTTGCTGGCAGTAGCGCTCATGCAATGTCTCAGTGAACCACTTCACGGAGAGCTGAAGCACCGGAAAACTGATAACTGTTTTGAGTCATTTTTTCTCAACCTTTTTAGCAGCCCCACATGATTGCCTCTGTGCTAGGGTCAGTGGAAGAACAGGCCCAATTTAGATCGACTTTGGCTATTGTGGAGCTGCCTCCTAAGGCAGCATCTTTCTGTTTCGCCTGTCACAGTAAAGCTGTAAATTACTGCTAAAAGGGGCAATCCTGTTCTCTCCCCTTTTGCTGTTACCTTTTGCACCTGTTTATTCTGTCTTGTTTGCTTCAAATTTAACGGCTTTTGTGGCTTTAGAAGAAGCCAGTCGAGTGTGTTTCTATAACAAAGTAATTCAGTGCTTCGGTGAGTTAGTTTCAGGTTGACCTGTCTTGTTGAACCAATTCATTAGATTTGGTCCAAGGTAAGTGCAGGAGTGCAAAGCTAGAGTTAGGAGAATGACTGGAGCAGAACATGACCAACTTTGGCGTCACATTAAATACACAGCAATGAAACACAGCACTTGGTGCAAAGCGTTTGTGAGAAGCAGTCAGGCAATACAAAACAGCAGACATAATTCCTTTGCAACAACCACTGGTGGTATATTTCTGGGATTTTGAAGAGGGGACACGTGTCATTTCTGCTTTTTCAGGAAAAGAGAATCTGGGGGTTTAAGTTGCTTTTTCTTTCTTTTTTGTTATTTAAATTAATCTGACACTGCCTCTCATCCAACAATCCTACGAACCCTTGAATCATGACAAGTTGCTCAGGTTAAGGAGAAAAGAACAGTTAAAAAAGAGAACATGTACTTAATTCACTGAAGGACAAAACTGTAACCCCAAAAGGATGAAAAATTGTATTTTTGCATTCTAAGTAAATGTTGACAATTATTAGAAGATACTCACTTCATACTTGCTTAGGTCTGTTTTGGATCACTTACTGTGTAAAACTTAACAGTCTTCTTAGTTATTGGAAATGAGATACATCCCAAGTATAATGTATTTCATTAGGTGATGTCAGCAAGACTGATTTAATGTTAAAATTTCCGCCACCCCCGCCTTTTTAGTTTAGACTTCTGTGGTAAACTCAAAGTTTTCAGAATGTTTGATTTTTATTTCCTTCCAGGTATAAATATGCATTCATTTGAAGGCTTGAATATAAAAATTGTAGGTATTTTTACATCTCTATTTGGTACTTCAGAGTAAGAAGTTTTACATGTAGTTCTTCAGTTGTGTATCTGAGGCTGCGGAAGGCATTCTTTGTCAAGAGTTGCCTTTTTTCAGTGAAAAGTTCTTCCTAGAAATGAGTTATGTTCTCTGATATTTCTCACAGTTTTCTGTGTTTAACAAGACTTTTTTTTCCTCATCTGAATTAACAACATTTGAATATCTTTTTTACAGCTTTTTTTTCTTTTACTAATTTATCCAGATTTTCCAGTAAGATTTATAACAATCATAGGCTTTTAAAGTGTAAAAATAGAGCTTAAACCGTGATTTTTGAGACACAAACTTTGTCATGCTGGTGTAAGGTTTCATTCTTTAACTTTTCAGTACTGTACATGAAATACTGTACTGAAATACATCAGAAACTCTTACTTGAAATTATGGCTGCCGTCGTAAATAGAGGTATGTTAGACATACATGTTTTAATTAAAGTTAACCATTACCCATTTTAAGAGTGTTAGTAAATGTTTTCAATATGAAACATAAGTTTAATTTTCCATCTCAGTAATTAACTTTTCTTATATTCAGTTGTATGACTCTCTCATAACTGTCCTGTTGTTCCAAGGACAGATTAAATGCAGTCAGAAGGGAGCCTTGGCTTGATGGATGTGATCAATTCTACTAAAGTAGGGATATCCTATTATAGATACTTTTCAATTTGACATGGATTATGCTTTGTGAATCTTGCTAACCTAATTTAAAGTTTTAATACTCTGCTTTTAAAATCCTTTCCTTTGTAGAAAAGTTGATATTTTCAAACACAATTTAAAATTCATATATTTATCTTATTTGTCCAAATTGTTTAAATTTTAGTCATGCATGATGAAATCCCCATCCTTTTGACTATAGGACAAGTTAGGAAACCACATTATATGTTTATTATTTGTATTTTATATATTGATGTAATTCAGTATAGTTTCCCATTCTCAGTTCTTGAAAAATCGAAACTGTTTAGTATCATGTTAAAATTATTATTTTGATATTTACATTTCATCTTTATTCTCTTCTTTGAGCGTTAAATTAAGCATGTAGTTTAATATTTCGGTTGTTCACATTTGTCAAAATGTTATAACTGAATTTATTGAGGACTTTCATGAAATAGTGTTTTCTTGAAAGTTCATAAATTATTTATTTTAAAGCTGATTTTTTTTTCTCCTTAGCTCATTGGCCAGCAGTTTTGCCAGAGGTCATAAATGCATCTTTACTTCTCTCCTTTTAAGTTCTTTGAAGACTTGAGCATATGCCGACTTTTATGACTTGTGTCAAGTTACACACACCAATAAGCTGTAGTATGATTAGAATCTTCTTGTAGGAAAGAGGAAGACACAGGCAAAAATACTCATTTTTAGTTTAACAAATGTGGTGTTGTGCTGGTAGAACAAAAAATGTGTAAAGATGAGAATTTTGTTTGTGGCAGACTCCCAACTTATCCTGCGAGTCATTAGCATGGTGCAGAATGGTATGGCCTTGTCCATGTTGTGAGGCAGTGGGTGATTGTGAAGTTCTTTAAGTCTCTTCCTATGTTTCACTGTGTCTTTCCTAGATCCAGACCCATTAGCCAAGGACTTGACTGAATTCTGCACTGTATAAAAGAGTTCCTGTGTGGTCTAAAGGCTCTGAATTTTGGACTATGACTCATTTGTCTTGCTGAAGGGACTGACTGTCACAAGGCGTGTGGCATGTGGGAGCAGCAGTTACTTTGGCTCCACTGATTTTTTGTACAGTTGTGTAAATACTAATGTTTTAGATAAAAAAAAAAACAACCAAAAAAAACTTACTCAAACTCTAATGGTGACATTAATCTAATGGTATTCACTTTTGCCCATCTCTGGAAATGTTGCATGTTCTTGCTGCTGGCTTTTGAGGTCTCACATCTTTTGCTTCTGGAAATCTGTGCACTGTTGTTCTGGAGTACTCACAGAAAGGTAACTGGCTTTTCATTTACTACTTCCCCCCCCCCCCCCGGAGGGTGGTGCTTCTGCCCATTTCGATTTTTCTTTTTTCTCTTCTTTGTTTATTCTCTATATGTATCTGTTAGAGGCATATTAATCATGCAAGCATTAATTGTTCTAGTCTAAATGTAGGAAACTCAGTATTTTGATCCCTGGTATACAGATTGCCGTTCGACACTTCAGATATTCATCTAAATAATTTTAGATATTTCTTGCTGATGCATAGTCACAATTATTTCCTCTAAAAAGTTTCCTTGCAGTTTCAGATGTAATGTATTGCATCATGGCTGGTAAAGATTTTTATTGTTAAGCTTAACTGTATGATAGCCAGTGACTGTAATTGCTTTTTGAAGACCATTATGACAGTACCCTGTTTAGTGAAAGACATCAAGTAGTTCAAGCAGTTAACTGATAATATTAATCTTCCCTCATAAAGAGCTAGATTTGATTATTAATGTTGAGGTGTGTGAGGAAATTAAAAAAACAGCTCAGAGCTAATTCATTCTCAGAGTTGGGGAGAAATCTTTTTATGATATGTAAAATTAGCATTTGATTTAGACATATGAAATCTCCCTGATTTTCTCTTCATATTTTGATATTATTATGAAATATTTTCATTCATATTTAAGTGATTACTTCCAAATGACTCTTCCAGAAGAGTGTAAAGGGTTACCTGTAAAATTTTAGCTGTACATTCTTGTTAATGAAACACTGAACATCATCAGGTAAAAATGTCTTTTTCCTTAAAAACATGTTTACTAAGCTTCTGAATCTATGTGACCAAATGATTGTTTTCAGCTCCTTTAGAATAAACGGATTATGTCAGATGTAAAACCATAGAATTACAAGTAGCAACAGATGATTTAAAGTGACATCAGTCAACTTAATTTTTGTAACTGTCTAAAAATGTTAGTTAACTGTTAAAATATTAAACTTTCTAAAAAAGTATCCTCTGAGTAAGTCAAGACTTACTAAAAAAAATCTTTGAAGATACAAACTAGAAAATTTTTAAGTCTCCTGATTTTTACAGAAACTAGTAATTCCTCACTCAAACAGTAAGAAATTAAACAATACCCAAAGTGGGGACTGTATAATTACTTATAAAAATATATACAGATATATTTTTAAGTGGTTTCATATTTTTCTATTTCATGCAAGTCGCTGGTACATTTAATGAACAAGGCCAGGTATTGTATTTTAATGATATAACCTCATTTTTATCACCGTGCTTCATTCTTAATGTTTGGGGTTTTTTTAATAGCAGGGCATAACTGATGTTGTTTTCCACTGATCTGAAGTTGAATGAGAATAATTATTAGTGCAGTATTTGTTTAGGTGGTTGTACTGCATTAATTGTACATTTTTTTGAGGTGACAGTTTATTATAGAATTCTTCCCTGCGCAGTTATGTCAGTAATTTCTGTGTCTTTGAACTTGTAACCAAATCTGAAATTCAGATATTAATTAAATGAAAAAAGAAGGCCAAGATACACTTCGGTAACATTTTCTCCTCAGTCAGAAAACATTAATTGCTGGGAGCTTTTAGTTTGAGCAAGAAAACTAAATCCCTTGAAATAAAATGTGCCTGTTCAGAGTAATTTATTAGATTAAATACAGACAGCAGTTAAAGAAAGATGTTGCAGACGCTCACCTAAAATTTTACAGGTTTCTTGCAGACATTCAGATCACTGAATCATAGTTACTGTTTTGCAATTCTTTTTACAAGCTGCTTCACCCTCTCAAAACCCAGTCCCTTAGAAACATATATATTATTTGTATATAATAGAAATATATCAAATAGATTTTTATTTGAGAGAGAGAAGTGGATTGACATCTTTGTTGCTTGAAGGCTGAATCTCCATTGAACACATCAATCAAGTATGTAGGTGCCATGTAACATCATAAAAAATACCACTGCAAATTTTCCTGCAGTCTTTCCAAATTATTTATCAGTCCTGATTTTCTAAATATTATACAGTCTCCTTCACCTTTCTCTTAAGAATGCTGAATATTGCTGACTGTAATCTTTTCCGTATTTTATGTGGAATTCTATTGTACTAGAAACTGTTCTAATTCAGTTTGTAGGTATCCTGTTAATGCTCAGACTTCAGGTGAATGAGAATGATGATAGAGGGAAGAAAGTTAGGATAAAGATTTTTGAAGTAATATTCTTAGAGGGAGCACCATTTCTGAACAGCCAGAGGTGTAATGCTTAAGTTAGTTTATTCAGTTGTTTTTGAGAGAAGTGAAATTGATTCTCTGAGATAAGAGGGGAGAGGGAAACAAATAGCAATAAAGAAGCTAAATTGCTAAGGGGAATAAAAGGAACATACAGAAATCAAATATTAGAAATGGCATTCCCAAGGAGATATCATATAGTATTCCAACAAAAAAAAACCCAAACCTGTCACCAGATGATTAGTTTGACTTTAATGGTGATGCCATTCTTGAGTTCTTGCTGAAGTACATGGGCAGAATTATTTAAGCGGGTCAGTGTTTTTCTGTATCTGTATTTTAAGAGAAAGGTCTTATTAGGAGACTTAGAGTATTCCAGATTTAACTGGAGAATTCTCTGTGTGTAAAAGCCTTGACAATGAAAGGAATGAAATAGACTCTGTGGGTTACGAGCATGTGATTGGAAAATGTATTGCACGTTGCAAAAATTTACATGCAAATATTAATGAGATTTTTTTTAATCTGCTTTCTCTAATTTGCACTGATAATCAGTATTTTTCAAAATACCTCTTGCAGGTTAAGCTTTTACAGGACAGTTAGTTTCTCTAAATTGTGTCCCATCTGGCTGTTGTGCTTCTTGCTTCTGTTGTAGAAGTTCAGGGTCCACAGGAATCCTGAGCATGAGTTTTACAAATAAAAGCAAATTAAATGTGAAATTTGAAAGTTGGTGGAAAAAATTAAGTTTTGTCTTCTGCTGCTTGCCCTCCTCTTCTTTATTTTGTTCATAATTCATAAATTTATTTCCCTTTTGTCCCTGATACCATCTTTTATATGCTGGAACATTCATGCTTCCTCTTAAATCAAAGTGCTTTTGTTCAGTACATCTGGGTTAACAGTCCTGTGAATTCAGAATAGAAATTCTTCAGCATTTGAACCTTTGAAAACTAAAATACTGTGACAAAGTCCGATGTCGCTGGAGCCTATTAACAGGGCTGTTAGCTTGTGCTGAAAGCAGCGCACCCCGAAATGTCAGTCAGCGGGCGTGGGGGATTGCTGCGAGTTAATTTGGAGCAATTAGCCGGTCTCCCTGCTGAGCAGATCGCTATTACCTTTCTCCTCTTTGTCCTTCCCTGCTGCCGCTGCAGGGCAACGAGATTGCCTGAGAGTGTCTGTGTCCGTGTTGGTGCGGGCTGTGGAGGCGCGGGGCCGCGCTGCGCCCCGGCCC
>NW_009943207.1:0-21011 GCF_000696875.1 Nestor notabilis
GGCACAGAGCACGGGAACAGGCTGCCCAGGAGGGTTGTGGGGTCTCCCCCTCTGGAGACATGCAAAACCCATCTGGACACGTTCCTGTGTAACCTGCTGTAGGTAGCCCTGTCTTGCCAATGGGTTGGACTGGGTCATCTCCAGAGTTTCCTTCCAACCCTGGCCATTCTGGGATTCTGTGAAACACTTTTCAAGGGACACACTGCCTCTTACCCTATTTATGTCCATGGGTAGGATCTGGGCTGATGTTACAAGTATACAAATAATCATCCCACCAGTCTCCTTGTCAAATCCCCAGTTATAAAACACCATGGACCACAGACATGGTGATTTGTTTTAAATACCACAGATGTCTCTGGCAAAGCACAGAACTGGACTGTGGTTTCCCATCTCCTGCTGCAGCAAGCAAACCTCTGAAAACCATCAGTGGTTTCTAGTCAGAAAATGGAGGGTGTTTTCCAGAGGAAGGATCTGCAATATTAAGGGCTGATGACTAGGGCATTTAAAACAAGGCTGTTCTTTAAAAGGAAAGCTCTAAAAAAATATCTTCAAACCGGACCCACATCAGGATAATCAGACTGAAATTGGAAAAGAATGTTAGCCACTGCCACAAACAAACAAGTAACAGGACAGCCACAGTTGTTTGGCCTACACAATGAAAAATATTTACAAACTCTGGCGATGAAATCAAAGCTGACAATGGTCATCTGCTTCAGGGTCAAACCTTTCAATGGCTTTTGCGGCATTTTGTTCTACATCAAAATATAACCCCACTGTGTCTCTAATGACTGGACTACTTGAGAGGTTTATGTAGAACCTAGTGGAATAAACCCACTAAAAATACCCTATCCTTGGGGAAATGGACTTTTTCTTCCTCTCTGTGTATCCCGTATTACACTGTACAGGCTACATGAACTTCAAAATCTGTGAGAGATTATGTTCACTGAGCATTGCCTATAATGGGAAGATTTCTAAGTATGTTTTAGTTCTGTTCAACCTTAATCAGAAAGCCTCTTCTGTTACAGTTTTGGTTTTAGCCCCTTAGGTAAGGTCACAAAGTCCTCAGTATACATGATGTAAAATAATAAGCACTGAACTATTTTGGCACCACCAGTAGTTGGTGGGATGAACGAGTACTTGATTCAAAGCCCCATTCAGTGCTGACATGTTTAAAACCCACACTTTATTACCGATCGTAACATGAATTTGGCAGTAGAGAAGTCTGAATCTGTTCAAGACTGAATAGGACAAACACATTCCTTCTATCCTCACCTCCTTTAAGACTATAACTGCCGCAGTCTGGCTTTCTCATCAAATTGTACAAAACTGGAATGTGAACACAAAGGAGAGGAGAACTCTTACCAGCAGCTTGGTATAACTGTCATATGCCTTGGGGGGGTTCACAGCCAAAACCACAGCTGTTCTTGGTTATCAGAGAGGATGGTATCCCAGAGCAACGGGGTTTCCAGCATAGAATGCCACCTCGGAGTTGGAGGGTGCAGGTGAGGTCACAGAAGGGTAGTAGTGGCACAACAGGGCAGGGCAGTGTTACTGCAGGCTCCACAGGGCTTTCTCATGACACCTGGCAAGCAGTAAATGTGATTCTCCTGTTTGTAAGCATTATAAATCAAGAACACAGATCTTGTAAGTGGCACTGTTCCTCCTGGAGATGTTTTTTAATCATATCCAAGTGGCTATGCTTTTGTATGTAGGTGTGAGGAACTTACAGGTCTAGGAGGTGGCTGTGAACTCTTCATTTACAGAAGAGAAAAAGCAAATGGACCCGACGCTCGCTGGTGGTGACACAGAGAATGAGTCTGAGAAGAACGAAGGTATGGTGTTTAGTTACTAGCAAACTCGCTTCAGAAACAGTCAGAAATGGCCAAATTAAAATCACCAGCACCCAAGAGGGACTGCTGTTGCAGCAGGCTAACCAGCAGGTGGGAAGCCTTCCCATCCCCAGGCCAGATAGCAATGAAGAGAAAGGTGCCAAACAGGGATTCAAGGTGCAGTGACCAGGGACAGGAGCTGCCACCTGGGAGCAGCTTCAGGAAACCAAAATGGACCAGAAGAGGGCCTGCCAGCACCAGTTTTCAGGCAATAAAGAAGTCTCCAGACCCATAACTTTCCATTGCATTGGTTTTAATACCAATAAATGCTTTTAAAATTTCTGCTTGAATGAAAATATTATTATTTGTAGCAGTGCCAATTTCTACAGCATCGCAGGGGTGCAGGGACCACTTCTGGGTCTACCTCAGAAGGCTCAGTCCACACACTGCAGGATTGGCTGACATACTGGACACAACAGCCGTGTTATCGGGGCATGATACAGTCTGGATGGGTTTTGTTTAGCATAGACAGTCTATTCCCCAGAATGGGAAGTTTAAGAACTCTGTTGCACTAAAGTAACGCAAGTAAACCCGTAATTTGAACAAATAGTCTGGCAGAAGGAAAAGGTCTTAATGAAGGAGCTGCAGCTGCATGGTTGATTGAAATAGAGTGATGTGAGTGCCAGCTGACCAGTATTTCCCTTACATAGGTCTGAATGAACAGCCAGTCTGCAAGCTCCACATCACACATCAATGCTAAGTTATACCCAAGAAGAGTACAAAATTACAGGTCCATAGCCTGGAGCTCTAAAGGGAAATAAGGAGTAAGGGAAAAAGGTAGTAAAAGCACTGACAGAGAATGAAAATGAAGACCCAGAGTAGAGAAAAAACATGTATTATGTTACTAGCCAGAAATTATTTTGGCAAAATTACTTTTTTTTTAATGCGTTTATTCCTCTTAAAAAGTATTTTTCCAAATTCTCCTTCTCTCTAGCTATAAAATAAACTATGAATCATAGGCAAGGGAAGCTGTATCACTTCCAGTTGGTCTGGTTACACTCAGTCCTAATGTACAGTTAGCATTCAAATGCTTTCTCTTCTGCCATGCTTGAAGAGTACTACAAAGCATTCCCAGTATGATCACAAAGTCAGCCAACAATGTCCTGCCTATTCCTCGGGAAGCGTGAGTCAGTTCAGGAGAACAAAGAGGAACTGGCATGGGTTTGGCTTGTAGTTTTATGGGGAAATGGGATGGAGAGGGGAAATTTACTTTGCTGGAAGGCTCAGAAATTGAGAAAGGGGAGAATTGCTCATGAGGGAACGAAGACCTAGTGTGAGAGAACTGTGAGTCCCCCACGCAAGGGCTGCAGAATCTGGGGAGGGCTCCATCCAAAAGGTGCCAAGTCATGGCCAGTCTGCAGCCCCACAGTGAGCCCATCCCCACACCAAGGCCAGCACCGCATGCGTACAGTACACAGGGAGCAGTGGGCACAAAGCTGGGCTGGGGAAGGAGTGGATCCACAGCATGTTGAAGAGGGGCATAGGCTTCAGTGAGAGCAGTGGGAGATCTATCACATCCAGAGAGTCACATGAATCTGAGTCTGACACAATGAATCTGTTTGGTTTCATGGCAGACCAGAATGAAGCAACATCCGAAATCAGTGAGTCTCCAGAGTCTGTGTCACTGTGTGACACCTCAGCAGAGAAGGCCACAGAAGGCTCTGACACTGACCTAGAGGTTGAAGGTGAATGTTTTCTGACCGTCTGTCCTCACAAGCCTTTCCCTTTCCCTGCAGTCAGACTTGTACCCACCAGCTGGTATGTATCTGAAATGGAGACCAGGGACACAACCCTGCCAGGGTCCTGACAACCATGTGTAATTGGGCAACTGATAAAGACCAAAGTGAATGAATTTCCCTCTAATAGCTCTCCCTTTACGTCAAGCATCTTCCTACAACTGCTTTTTATACACCATGGCTATTCCTTTGTCCTTCTCTCCTCTAGTCCTTAACCACCATGACCAGCCCAGCCCACTGCCTGGGCAGCAGGAGCAGCTAGCTGAAAATAGGGATGGGACTGAGGCCCTGTTAGTATGCTCCTGACGGAACACTGCATAGCGATTGCAGTCCGTGTACCGTAGGTTTGCCACAACCGGCCTAGACTTCCCCAGTGACTCTCCTCTTATCTTCTGCCTCATTAATTCACTCCTTTGGCTAAACAAGTCTTGCACTCATTTTTGTAACAGTAAGAGTTGTCCACAATTTAGGATGAGAACTTTTTAACTTGTTATAAATGGATGGAAAAATCAAAATCTGTAAGAATGCAAGAACAAAAGACTGTTATGTTAGAGGCCTCAGACTGAACTGGAAAATGGCTTTGATGAGAGAGGAATTTGTCTTGAGGTCAGACCACTGAATGCACATAACAACATGGAGAAATATAAGCTCTAAGTATGGGGGTTGATGAAGGAATTCCAAATGACAGGGTTTTGTGGAAATACAGCTGCCAGCTGGACTGATACATCTCACTGCAGCTGTGTCAACAGCAACCAATGGCCAAGATGAAAATGCTAGGATTCTTTCTGCTGGTTGTAAGCCAAAATGTTCTGAGCTGCCCTGGCTCTGATGGTAATATCAGCTGCATGCTTCAGTTAAGATTTTAAATTAAAAAAAAAAAAAAAAAAAAAAGAAGAAAAAAAAAAGAAAATGTTTTTGCCTTATGCCAAGAATTCTCAATTACACCAAGAAAGGTCTAGTCACACTGCAGACTGTTGAGAAGCTGCAGCAAGTCACTGGATGCCAAATGGAGAAGCAAGTAGGATACATTAACTCTTGGAGGCCTGGGATAAAGGGATTGGGAGAACATGGGGAAAATGATCCTTTAAGTGTAAAACCCTACTGTTGTTGCATAGTGTTACTTAATTCTATTAAGTTACTTAATTTCTTTAAGAGAATGCACCACTCATCAAATCCTTTTTCTCTGTAGATCCTCAGAAGACCTTTGTGGGCACTACAGGTGCAGAGCTGTACTTGGAAGCATGCAGGCTGATGGAGGTGGTGCCTGTCTCATACTTTATTCAGAACATGGCCAAGTCTTATATAAACCTGAACCACTATGGTCTAGGACCCAAAGGTGTCAAAGCCATTGCTATTGCTCTAGTGGTGAGTAGTCAGTAAGAGTAAGCCCACTGTTCTCAAGAACAATAGGCATTTTAGGCCTCTCTCAGGCCTGGAAGCCATCACTGAGTATACACTGTGAGAGAAAAAGTCAGATATCTTCCCCATAGGAGCTCTGAGCATCCGTAATATTTCTAATCCCCTGCACAGGAAAGTCTTGTGTGGCAACTGCTGGCCTTTGCTGGAGTTACCCCCAAAAGCAAACTGATGCTTTTCCATGGGACATAAGTCCCCAGCACTCCCAACCCCTACAGGGCCAGAGGTAGGGCTGTAGGGACTGGTATCCCCCACTATGGGTTCTGCATAGGGATGTGCTACACTCACCAGATGACAAGCCCATGATGCCTGAATTGGAACTTGGATCTGAACCTGGGTCTTCAAGCTGGCAAAAAGCAATGGAAAGTCCTACCCACTCAAAACTTCTCCAGGAAAACATCTTTTTTGTATGCCAATTCCTACTGCCATATATCTGTCACGACCCGTCATCACTGTCCTGCCCAGGGTCTGCAATGCTTTCTGAGGTTTGGAGGAAATGTCCAGAGTCTGTTGAACTGAGAAAACTACCCCCATCACTAACTTTTCAGCAAATTTTTGTGTTTCTTTGTTTGCCTTTGTGTCTTCCCAGTCCAATGAATGTGTCACCCATCTAGAGTTGGAAGACAACTGCATGCTGGCAGAAGGAGCCATATGCATAGCAGAGATGCTACGAGAGAATTCCACCCTTCAAGAACTGGTACCCCATCTGACATAGTTTGAGGCCAAAATTATTGCTCACCAAGTTCAATCATCTGAAAGAAACCCAATTAATTCCATTACAATTTTAACCAAATAACCTTTGTTCTCATGCAAAAACATTCACTTTCTGAAAGTTATGATATTTTATGCTGCTCTACTTTTAAAAAGTACAAGGTTCTGGAAAGCTGAAGTGTGCATGTGATGGCAGCCTGGTGAGTCTGGAACTGTTCTCTTCATTAGCAGATGTGACAATAATTACCATAACTAAATCTTTCTAGTTCATGCTTAGCCAACAGAAAAAATGTTTTGGTCAGGAACTTTCATTCTCCAATATGACATGGGAAACTTTTCTAAATAGATTAAGAGAATAACACAAAACTTTCAGATATGAACTGGTAGGAATGTTCCTGCAATCTGAAACAGGGGTATACAAAATGCATTTTGATAGACCATGGAATCTATGTTACACTGGAAGAAAAGATTATTGGCCACATGCCTCTTGGTTCACTGAAGACAAAGACCCATGTGTAAACTGATAGCTCAGGGCTTTATTCCTGTTAGGAAGGATACAGGATTAAACACACCTATAACTCACATGTTAATTACTGTCTGGCTGGCATTTCTCATATTGCTTATCTTCTTTCCTTGATATCTTGGTCAGTAAGACAATAAAGATCATTCATTCTTTGGACTCATCCTTCTTATCCTCCCTTCTTCCCTTCCAGAACATCTCAAATAACCACCTAGACACAGCAGGAGCTGAAGCCATTGCCAATTTGCTTTTGGACAACATGTCCTTCCTCCACACTATTCAGCTCTCAGGTAGGTTGTATGTACCAAAAAAGTGATGGCAGGGGAAGTGAAATAATATCTATTAATTCCAATCTCTCATCTTGAGAATATCAGTCAGACTATGGGCAAAATGTTTGGCCTGCTCAACCTCCAGCACCTCTGAAAATTAGTCCCTTACAAGAAACTTAGATAGTTGCTGGAGTGTATCCCACATCTTGGGGTAATTCTACTCTGTAATGAAGTGGAATAGTGACTAACTTCTGTATTCAGCCTGGCTGAGATGGATTTAGTTTTCCCCATAGCAGCCCTCATAGTGCTGTGCTTCATATTGGTAGCTAGAAGAGTGTTGGTAACACACCAGTGTTTTGGCTACTACTGAGCAGTGCTCACACAGCATCAAGGCCATCTCTCCAACATTCTATCCGTCTCACCCCATGGGCTGGGGGTGAGCAAGACATTGGGAGAGGACACAGCCAGGACATCTGACTCAAGCTGACCAAAGGGATATTCCACACCATATCACATCTGCTCAGCAATAAAAGCTAAGAGAAAGGAGAAGGAAGGGTGGCATTTGTTATTATGACGTTTGTCTTTTGGAGCAACCACTACACATACTGCCTAGGAAGTGGCTGGACATCACCTGCTGATGGGAAGTAGAGAATAAATCTTTTTTGCTTCCACACATGGCCTTTGTTTTTGCTTTATAAACTGCCTTTATCTTGACCCATGGGGTTTTTTCCATCTTACTTTCTCCCCTCTCCTCCTTGTCCTGCTGAGGAGGGGAGTGATAGAGGGACTTAGTGGACACCTGGTGTCCAGCCAAGGTCAACCCATTACAACTCCTTACAGCCAGATATGGGTATGATTAACTGGGGGGCCCACCTAAAAACACAGCTTCCTGCAGACCCCAGCACAGCACCAAGGGATAGATCCGTGCACTGCTAACATAGTTTTCTTCCCCAGGAAACAACTTTGGAGAGGAGAGTGCACTGTACTTTTCTGAGGCATTAATGGTGAGTTACCTGAAATCCAAGGTCATTTGCAGCCCTGGCTGTGTAACAGATTCTCCTCATCTTGAAGCTGCTACTTACTTGGCATGATGTCACTTGGCAGTGCCTACATGATTTCCTGGCATAATTCTGCTAAGTGCCTCTAGCTTATTTCAGAAATGAGAGAGGCTGGGAGGACACAGAGCAGGATAGACTATGTTAACATTTTCTCAGGAGAGCTGTGTGAGTCCGGCTGAGAAACAAACCTTCAGGACTCTGTAACAGAAGAATAAAACAACACCTGGGTGACAAAAAAATGTCAAGAAGCATAAGAAACCCAAATTCATCTCATTTTGCAATTCTCCGGTAGAAATAAGATGCTTGGCTTCTCCGGTTAGTTCCTGTATGAAAGCCTCTGCATCATTTGGCACCACCAGAAGCTGCCCTGAAGCAAGACCTTGACTTGATATCAGAAAATACTCTTGGTCAGGATCCAAAGATGCAAGCAAAACAGGGGCAGGAACAGAACTGCAGGGTGTGTTGTGGGCCAGACAAGAGCTGTGTGAGGAAAGTTTTTGCTGTTTTGGGAGGAGAATCACTGTGATGTTATATGCCTGACAAAGGTTTGTTTTGGGATACAGTGCCATGCTGATAATCTCCCATGCACTGAAGATTTCAGTGTGTCTGATATCCCTCTATTTCATCCTTATGTGGGAGTCGTGGGGTGGCATCTGGTTGCAGCTGGCTAGAGGAGCTCATTTTCTCTGCATGTCTGTGTCTCTGCAGAGCAATTTCCAAGTGAAGGAGCTGGACCTCAGCCACAATGAGTTCTCTGAGAAGGGAGGACAGCTCCTGGGACAGATGCTTGGTAATTTATTACTCCTGGAGTACAGGCACTGGGGGACTTGCTGGTGTCAGCACAGAGAACATGCATTTCTTTCTTCAGCAAAAATGCCCCATGACATGTGGGTAGTACAAAAGACAGGGTGCTCAGATTTAAGGCTTCCTGCCTGGTCCAGAATCTCATAAATGCAGGATGAGGAACTACTAACAAAGCAGTCTGTGTCTGAGAGAAGGGAGCTGAAAGAGAAGCTCCTCAGGGAGTATAAGCAGAGAATTGCATTTTACTAAAATCAAATACAATCAGAACTGTTGTTGTTTTAAGCTTTTGATTACAAAGGTTAGGAGTTACTTCAATTTTTCTTAAATAGCCCAAACCCTAATGGTCTGAGCCATTGCACAGCAAGCAGTAAGAGAAACAGATTAGGAAGAAATAAAATTAAGCTGCCTAATTCATCTGTTCAGGCAAAGTGAGATCCAGAGTGTGCTAGTAGCCCTGGAAAGGGAAAGCAAACAAACCAGTTACAGTCTTTCAGTAATCTCAGGTGCTATTAGTGCACTGGGAAAGATGTGAATGAACATCTGACACTCTTCTTCCCTCAGTATGTCCAGCACGTGTGCTACCATAAGGGCCACAAGAGCATGCTATCAGCATCCAGCTCATTCCTAGAGCATCCGGGTAACACAAAACCTGCAGTTTAATTGACAATTTCCTTCTCCTGGTTCAGTATTTCCCCTGATATGTACTTCTTTCTAATTACAGTCCATGTCTTTAAAAGATGGATCAATTAAAACTGCAGTGAGGACAAGGCATTCTGTCCCCTGCCTTGGACAAGCCTGCAGGCAGCATAGAGATCAGTACTAAAACTTGTGACCATCCTAACCCAGAAAAAAGCCACTCCAAAATTAAAGGTGTTAAAGCTTGTCTCTCCTTCCAGCTCACTTGAGGCAGGAGCAGCAGTGATTACTGTGGAATCTGCTACTTTTTTGGTTTGTTTCTTAAAAGAGTATTTTTAAGTCAGCTAAACTCACCATCTGCCTACATCCAACCTCCTATCCATGGAAAATCTGGATGAGAAATTCTCTTTGAGAAGGAGAAGCAAGTGTTGGCGGCAAGTCCTACCCCTCCCAATGTCACAGTAGACACAAATGAATTCACACATAGCCTGCTCTAAGTAGAACTTATACTGTGAGGTGTGCTATGCATGTGAATTTTCACTGGTACATATACAGCGGGGCACAGCTATTATGTGAAGCTGAAGTCCTCTCTTCTACTAATCAAACATATGCAGAGTGAGTCTTGATATTTTAGCTGTGATAAGGAGAATCCAGCATTTTTTGCAGTAAGAAAAACAGTGTCTATTAATGTAAGAAATCCTCCCTCCCTCTATCTTCCTCCTTCACAACTTATTCTTTGCTTAAGCCAGAAAAAAACCTGTGTTCCCTTTCTGCTTCTGATCAACAGCCCAATCTCTGCTTTTTGGGTTCTGTGGACAGCAAAGACTCTGTAGGTACATGTTGCTCCTACTGCAGTCAAGGAAGATGTTGTGGTTTAAACCCTAGCTACCAGCACCACGCAGCTGCTCACTCACACCGCTTTCTCCCCTGCCAGCATGGGATAGGGAGGAGAATCGAAAGAATGTAAACCCCATAGGTTGGAGTAAGAACAGTGCAATAACTAAAATACAATATAAAACTCATACTACTACTACTAATGATAATAATGATAAGGGAAATAACAAGGGGAGAGAGCATAAAAACCAAAAGGGGAAAGGGAAAAATCAAACAATAAACAACAGTGATACACTATACAGAAAATTAACTCTATCCCAGACAAAACCAGGACAGAAAGCTGTTGCTGAACCCCCAGAAAACTTTCTCTTAGTCCCTAAGTGGGTCAGCAGCTGTGTCCAGACCATTCTTCACAAGCTAATATCTCCGTTTCTCTCTCTTCTAGACAGCAACTCAAAACTAGAGATTCTGGACCTGAGCTGGAATCACCTGAGAAGGAAGGGGACCGTAGCACTGGGAAAAGGTCTCAGGGTAGGAATGCCCCTGTTTTGTGATACCCTTCACAGTGATTATTACCAGGAGCTAGTTGAAACACTGATTGGGAACTTAGACCCCTGAAGTCTGAGCAGGATTTAGTAGCTCTAGCAAGGCTCATCCTACTGGCCATGGCACTCAGCTCCAGGAGTAAGACTAAGCCAGTCAGCAGGTCTGGTGACTTACCTACTGGATGGAGACACCCTGGTGACATTGCAGAAATGCTGGATCCACTGGGAGCTGTCTGGCTGTGACTTGCAGGATGCTCATGTCTCAGCCAAGCAAGAAAGGGTAGAGTGGTAAAGAAGATGGGCATGCAGTACCTAAGATCCTTCTTCTCTCCTTGGAGGGCAATGGTGCACTGAAAATACTCAACCTTTCTTGGAATGGCATTGGCAACGAGGGAGCAAATGCCCTAGGAGAAGTTCTCAAAGCCAATGACATGCTGGTTCACCTGGACATCAGCAACAACCAGATCAACAATGAGGGAGCCAAGAAGCTCTGCAGAGGCCTTGAAGCCAATGAAAAACTCAGAATCCTGAAGGTAAAATAAAGCTCAGGCAGAGCTCGAGGAGTAAGCAGAGGGAGTAGAAAGATCTGAGACAGGAGGGACAGAAGACAGAAGTGACTGAGCTAGAACTGGAGGAAATGAGTATTGCTCTGGGTTGAATTGAGCAGAGAAGAAAATATTATCCCATTAATTTCTTCCCAGGCAACTAAATTGCACTGTTTCCTCAAAAAATGCCCCATAACCCCACACCCATTATCACCCCTAAGTGTCTGATTCCTGACATGTCTAGTCTAAGTCAAGTGAGAACCTAGGCATTCAACATGTCTAGCAGAAAACCTGGGCATTCAGATCTGCATATATACATTAAATGGAGTTGTGAAAGTACATATGTACATGTAACATGAATTTCAACCTAAGGCAAAGGTTCACACTGAAGTTTGCAGGAGGGCAAGAGTGTGCCTTTCTCAGCGTGTTACTCATTTGCTAAAAATATATTCAAACACAGAATAAACTGCCATTGCTATGTCAGGGCAATGCCACAGCACTACCTAAAGAAGAGGAGTACTATCAAGTCCTGGAAAACGAAAGCCAAAACTGCCTTCTAATAAGCTAGGGATCAATAATCATCAAAAGGAAAACTGAATGACCAGCCAGACTGGCTTCAGAGGTCAGGGCTGAGAGCTAACATGTCTTCTCAATCCAAGATAATTCTCCAGGAATTCAGCTCAGAGAAGTCAGCTTGCTTATGAATCTCAGCTAGATTTAACTCCACCATCTTGAGAGCATGCAAATGGCAGTGTGATGGTTGAGGGGCATGTTTAAAGCTGTTCACGTAGACTTATCTTTGGACACCCCTGTCCTTGTAAATCACTGCAACCACACCAGTCTTTGGGACTGCTGGTTTAGATTATGTAAATAAATGTGTCTGTCTGCTTTGCTCTTAACCTGACTTGAGGTAAGGTCACTAGCTCACACCAAGGCATTACTCTCTCTGTGTAGCTGCACAGATTGTCTTAGGAGCTAATAACACAAAGGACTTAAAGGAGGACATGTCTTCTGCTAGCCAGTGTTACTCAAGAAAGTTTTCTTTCAAACAGCGGGAGTGGGGACTGCACATGAAGTCCAAGGCAGGTGAGAGGCGATGTTCACACACCAAAAGATACACATGGCAATGCCAAACCCATAACACCAGATAGCTAGACTTTATAGGCCAGAGGCAGCTGATCTGCTTGGGCTTTGATCTGCTGGGCTTTGATCTGCTGGGCTTTGATCTGCTGTGCTGCCAAGAGGAGTCAAGGTACGGGAATGTCCCAAGGGGCATACCCTCATCCAGAGGGACCCTACTAGCAAGTACATATTCAAATGCCTCAGCCTCTCCCCTCATATGACTGAACATCACACACCCCTGTGCGACAGAGCTAAGAGACCTGATATGTAGAATTTCACACAAAGAGACCGCAGCTGAGAAGGCAACTCCACTGGGAAGTTGCACTGTAGAGCTCTGTGGGACAGAGACAAGAGATGGTGAGATAACAGACAAATCCATTGAAAGAGACCACAGTTATTCTACAGCCCTGATGAAGAATGGGAAGGAGGGGGTCATCCTTGAGGTTACAGCATGCCTTCTGCGAGGCAGAAGCCCTCATTATTAATATGTCTGGATCTCTGTCCCTTCTTCCACAGATAGCCGGTAATCCCCTGACCACAGAAGGTGCTACTGCGCTAGTCTTATCTATCAGAAAGAACTCCAAATCCATGATGGAGGAGATCAACATTTCAGTAAGAGCTTTTGTGCTGGAAAGCCTCCAAGACCGTACACTGTTCATTCTTAGGAACTGAGTGGATCACAGAGCTGCCCCCCTCCAAAACTGTTTTGAGACTTGCTGTTTGTTTCATTTAGACACAGCTACTAAAAAAAAAGGGCTAATATTTGACAGCCCTTCTAAGGAGCCATGTGGAAATTACAGGGCTTTGTTATAGCTCTGGAAAGAGGTGCTTGTAGTTATCACCACATTTCACTCCCTTCCATTTTGCAATAGCAGAGCAAGAACAAGGAGTGTTCCCACTGGGGGATGAATTCTCTTCATCCCCTGATGGTCTCCCCCCAGGGTAGCCTAACATGCTAGATCCTGTGAAGTGCTTTGATACCCTGACAGTATGTATGAGGAATAAAAGAAAATGAATACTCCAAATAGAAAGCAAAGCAATTTAATTATTAAAAAAATAAAAAACACACACACACACACAAAACACACACCAAAAAAAAAAAAACCCCAACCAAACTGAAACAAAACAAAACAAACCCCAAACACATTAAAAGGCTGGTGTGGAATTAAAAAAAAAGTCATAAAATCAAAGAGGCCAAAACTTAATATGCTATTCTATAACAAGTCAGGAACATGACATGTAGAGTTGTAACCTCAAGTGCTGCTTCTAAACTGGGATGCCCAGAAATGCTTCTGAGCTCCTGAGAAAGGATGAGAGTGTCACTGCAGACCAACACTGGGGAGAGACCTGGTCACACATCAGGCTGCTCCTGGACCTCCCATCCATGCACTGGTGCTTCATGGGAGCAGTTACAGAAGGTATAAGGGTCCTCAGGACCCTCCATCCACCTTTGGGAGCACCGTGATTAAAGGAAAGAGCATTTACACAAAGATTGGGTTTAGGACTTGCAACATAAATAATACGTTAACACTTGAAACAAGCTAAAAAGAAGTTCATGGGCAGTTTTGGAAACTCACGTAATGGGTTGTTTCTTTGGCTTGTGATTACTGTATTAAAGAAAGAAACCAAAACAAAGCAGAATCCATAATATTCAGCTGTGATCCTTCCTGAGAGTATTGAGAGCCTTCAACATAGATCATCTGAAGAACAGGCGTCCCTCTAGGGCAGACAGTATTTCCTGCATAAATTAAGATCAAAGAGAATTACTTGCCAAGTCTGCAAGGAGACAGACCTCATTCTGCAAAGGAAAAATAAAACGGGCTGTGTGGGGGTAAAGGACCTCATTGCAGTATATGTGGTTGTGCTAGTTTTATTACTAATTACATAACAATTCGTGAAGACTAACAGATTTTAGCTAAATTCTGAGAAATTAATTACTGAAATGCATTTACTTAAAAAGAGACAAATTTGAGAAATTTTGAGGCAAGGAGTTAATTAACATTAAGAATCTTCAATCCAAACTAAATATCACTATGAATTTCTGCTTTTTAGGGTTAACAGATTCTCTCTTCACTATACCCTTCAAAAAGTGTAAATTACCTGGCATTTCACAAGATAAATGGTCAATGGCATAAATTTGCAATGACATTTCAGTATCCCAGTCAAACGCTTGTAAGCAAACACCTAATCTGTCTGACAGACTTGATTTCACCTGTAGTGTAGGGAGTCTTGCATTTCAATTCAGAGTATTTGCAAATAAACATCCTCAAAGGTCTTGTGCTGTCTTAAACCTTTAAGAAATTAGTAAAGGTTTTAATATTTTATAGGAAACTTAAGTGAAGACATAAACAAAAGCCTCTTCTGCTCCTTTCCCAGTGATAAATGTTTATTTTGACTTGTAAAGAATGAATAATTCTGTATTATTACAGTGTGTCTGTAAAAGGAATTTGAAATAAGGGTCATATCTAGAAAACTTTGCATGGGTTTGACAGCACTAGCAAAGGCAACACAACAGAAAGGCACATTTTTAACAACAGTTTATTGCTTCTAAGAGCATTTCTAAGCATGACTGTCCCCCACATTCTTTTCATAATCTACTCTCCATAGGTTTCAACTTGCAGATAATATCAAACATTTTTCAGAAGTCAAAACAGCCAGCATATGCCCATCTTCACCATCACAGTACAAAAGAGAAAATTGTCTCTTTTCAGCTGTCCACCAGCTGTTTTTCTGGACTGTGGCCTGGCTGTGTCAAACATGCTGGAATGCACAAGCTGGCTCCCCCCTGGTGCCACCCAGCCCCAGCACAGTTTGTTAGGCCACAGTGCTTTGGCTGTGCTGCTTCTGAGGCCACACTGGCAGTCCACTGGCTTTCTCATGGGGTCAAGCCCAGGCTGGCAAGACTTGGGGAGAGCTGGAAGCCAGCAGAGCCAGCTTGGGCTCTCTTACGCTGTGTCCCCAGGACTAGGATACTCTGCTAGTGTGCACAGTGCAAGGATGTTTGAATGGCTCTGCACCTGTAAAACTATTGGTGCTGAATGAAAGCTAGTAAAGCCAGCCAGACCTAGATTTATTCTACACTGTCTTTGAGTAGCAGCAGTCAAGAGCTCACTGCACGGTAGATCATAAGCTTCTAGATGGATCTTAAGAACAGCAGATCTTTAGCTCCTAAAAAGAAACTGTAAGAATGCATTGGGAGACTTTGTAAATAAACTTTGGGAAAAAATAACAGTGCTTGATGCCTTAGGAACCTCCTGCAATGACATAAAACAGAAGCTTTCATGAATTTCCTGACCTGCTTGAAATTTCCAACAATGAAGTGTATAACTAACACAATACAGGAACAATTCCCCTGTCATCACGGTTATGAATTAATCATAATCATGTTTTTAAAAGATAAGCCAAGGCAGAGGCAAATTTGTCGTAACTGAAATTTAGAAGCATAAATTACACTGACATCAATAATATTTGCATTGATAGCTTACTTTCTAATATCCCAAAACTCTAAGTCAGGACACTGTGCTGCTGCCCATTCTGTAAGTGCTAAACCAGAACACTCACAGTGGAAGCCCTGAAATGCTGACCTCTCACTACGCTGCTTGAAATTCTTAGGAGTCTTGTACTGCTGATGGGAGCTTCCTATTGGGGTTACACAATGAAACAGAGCTTTACCTAAAGTTCTTTTTATCTGGAGACACCTGGACCCTTCCCAGACAGGTGCATCTTTTTTCTCTGGGCTATAAAGCTACACTGCTGGAGATACTAATTCTTCTAAGCCTTGGATGGCTGGGGTCATCTTAACCAAATGGAGAGAAGACCTATCTAGAACTGTCTCAGGGATGAACATAAATCACTTGAATCGCCTAACATAAGAGGTCTTTAGTGTAGACATTTACCTGATGAACATCTACTTAACATTAAGCTAATTTCTACATAAATTGGTAGACCCTTTTCTATCTCAGACCTGGGAAAAGAGAAAGAAGAACTCATTTAGGGCCGGGCCTTCATGGGATTCCTGCAAGTGAAGAGTAGAGATGACATAACCTAAGGCACGACCCTTAGGAGAGTATGATTAGATGGATTTTGTGAATGCAAACAGGTCTTTGTTGTTCTTTAGGTGTCCATGCTGACTACACTTTCCTTCCTCCTATGTACCAGAATGTGTTGGTGAACAAAACTTTCATCAAATTGCTGGATTTGGTGTATCAAATACGTCCTGAACTAAATGTCATCTATGGAGAAGTCGAAGGCTGTATCACCACCATGCCTGAGCAGCATCCGGACCCCATGAAAGTGATTCAGGTGAGCTACTGAACTTGATTCATAGCTCCTCTGTTCACAGTACACATGCTCCAAGCACTTGAAGCAATGGAGGTTGGAAGGGGTAAGTTTTCTTCCAAGTTCATTCAAAAAAGTATGTTCACAAAGATTGCCACAGTATTCACATATCTCAGTCCAAACAAACCTATGAAGCAAACCCTTTGATTTTCAGGGGAAGCTAGTGCCTTGGGATCTAATACCACTGGGGGAAAAAAAAATCTGAATAGATGTTCGCTTGCTCTGTAAAAAATCCTGATTGATTTCAGGTCTGATCCAAATCAATGTCCATCCTCATCACAAGCTCACCACAATAGCTGACTTTCCTAGAACTCTTCACTGACAGTTGTGCTTTAGCATCAAAATTAATGTGCTTCATATAAGTAGGAAATGGCGTTACAAGCAAATACTGTCCTAAACAGAAATTATTTAGCTTTTCAAAGTCTGTAATTTCTATGGATAGCAGCAGATGGTGCTGTCCTCCTTGATGGAAGGCAACACAAGCACTTGAGCGCTGCTGAGTTAAATAACACTTTTGCACTACCAGCTTCACTGTATTTCTTAGCAGCTGTGCAGATTTTCAGCTAACTGAATGAGACTTTGCTTAAGCAAAATCTTGGGCTGCTGGCTCACATCAAACAGTGCTGCTGTGCTTCACAGCTAGTGACGCTCACCCTAGCATGCTTTGCAGTGTTTAACAGCCATTATGGCTGTGTCCTCATTCAAACAGACAGGAATTCAGAGAAGAGCAACTAAAGTGATCAGAGATCTGGGCGAGAGGACTGCTCTGGATTAGACAGCTTAGCCAAGCAGCAGCTGCTGGGATGAGCATAGGCAATTATCAGAAGAAACAGGTTTACTACTGAGTCTATAGGTATAACTGAGAGGTGTAACTCAGAAGCATTGGATTAACCTGAAAAAAGGATTTTGTTCTGACAATAGAGTGGCTGCACAAGGAGTGAAGGACTCATATATCTCAGTGGTAGGATGAGGAAAGGCAAGGTGACAGAAGAATAAGGGGAGAGCTGGAAGCAGGTATTGGTGGCTGTTTCATGGTTATGCCCATGTTTCATCCTTGCTTCTCTTAGAACTACTTGAAAGAACGCAACCTACAACTCTGGGACTTTTTTAGGAAGATTGATGAGGAAGGAAACATGAAGATCCCTGTGGCTGCTTTCCGGAGAGCCATGATGCAGGTACACCTCTGAAAGCACTGCCAGATGCTCTTCTGGCACAGCACGGCTCTAGGGACATGTCTCTGCTGCAGCCTTGCTGCTGACATTGTTCAGCTAAAAGGCTAAATTCATCCACCACAAAGGCTGAGTCCTGAATGAGACCAATAGAAATGCTATGACATCAAATAAATACTGCAGGTGGCATCAGTGATAATGGATCAACTTTAGAATATCACAGAGGTCCTCTGTTTGTATAGGACATACAGCATCCTGACAGATACTTAGTCTTACTGCTACAGGAAAGTGAAAAAGAGGCACCTAAACCCTTGACTCTATACACTGAGTATAGAGTCTATATACACTGAGGAGACAATTCTCTTCCTGTCAAAACCACCATGGTGCTTGAGATCAGTAGCAATGGTCAGCCAGCCATGGTGCTCTTTTACAAAATATGGAGAACAAAAATTCTGATTTTCATCCTAAAAGAGTGAAACTGCCTCCCCACCACCACTCTGGACCTTTTCCATTCCTTCCTCCATGCACCAAGCCATCTGCTCACCTATTAAAAGATGGCCAGGTCCCAGTCTGATATGGAGGATTTTTCTGCTTAGAAATATTCTTGCTAACATTTTGCTAACATTTCTCCTCTTAGCATCCAAGCATCCCAATGGATCGCATCCAAATTGGGGAACTAGTGCACAAGCTAGACCGGAATCGGACAGGGGTTGTGGACTACAGGTGAGTGAGTGATTCCACTTACTTGTCTTTCTTCTTTTAATTTGGCTAAACACCAAATAAACACAACCTTATTCACATTAGGAGGTGAAGGGACTTATGTTTTTGCCCAGTAGATGGTAGATGAAAAAATAACTTGGGAGCTTAGAAGCTGTGCTGAGTCAAACTAGAAGTCAGTCTTACTCTGTTTGATAAACTTGCTGTGAGAGTGCAGGGATCTCAGAGCTGAATGGCATTTTCATTCATTCTTGTAAGCCTTTGTGGGAAGCATCAGCTCAACACTGTCCTCCCCAAAAGGCAGGGTAAGATTTGCAAAGACAGCACATGTGCCTTCAGACTTCTTCCTCCATCCTCAGGGACTTTGGGTTTTTTTCCTTCTCTCTGATCCTTCTTCTTAGGAGATCTAGTTTTCCCTGGAAACCCGCCTTCAAACTACAGAACTTTTCATTCTCTTGAAAGTGCATCTTCTTAAGTGCCTGTAGCAATCATGTCCAAGTTCTGAGAGCCTGAGCAGTCAGCAGCAAACTCCTCGGAGGTTGTCAGTCGCTGCAGGCTAAATTGCTTGTCATTGGACCCAAACTCCCCCTAGATTTTCAGTCAGTTCTGACATGTGACTCATCAGCTGAAAGCCCTATTCATCGTGCCCAAATATTCCCATCCCTCAGCACATACTGATGGGTTTAAATATATGCTGTAGTCTAGTTTTAAGGCTAGAAGCAATAGGTCAGTTTTGTAAATCTCTTCCCCTCTTAGCCTCCTAATGTTTTCAAAGAGAAGCAAGTTACTTTGTTAGGTCCAGTCTTTATTCCTTCACATATACTGGTGCCATAGCCATACTAAAAGCATCCATGCACAGATGCTACATGGGCCTTAGCCTGGTTAATCTTGACTCAGAGGTCACATGGAGTTCCCAAGTACTTTAGGAACAAATTACAGAACTGAGGTTATATAGTAAGCAGATTATGAACTGTTGAACCTAAATGGTCAGCAAAGACTTCATTTGATGCCATTAATGTGCTGAGTTGATATGTGGGGAAAAATAGAGCTATCTACTCCTTATCTAGCTTCATAATGGATCTTAGAACTGTAGCATGTGTGGCAGTAGTAATATTCACCTTGTAGACAAAAGTCAAAAGAGTTGTGACCTTTGCTGTCCTTACTGTTCCCACTCAGGCTGTTCCCTCAAGTACCCGTCAGCAACTTAAGAGACCTGACAGGGAAGGTTCACTTCACTAGACTAACACTTGTTCATCTCCTTTTCAATCAGTCACTTCAAAAAGCAGAAGCATGTGGAAGAGGAATAGAAGAAAGAGCTGTAAAATGAAGCCAGGAAGCAGGTCAGGCAATGAAATATTGTATGAGAAACACCGGAAGAAAGCTCAGAGTCACCCTGGGCTTGGGAATGCCTAACACTGGGGAATTCTGATAGTCCGAGTTATTACATGTAGAAATAAAGCTGATTTTCCACTACACAACAAGTCCCTATTCAGTCTGATCCTTTTGGTTAAGGAAAGATTGGTCCTTTGGACCTGGTTACCAAATCTGTCTTACTCTGTATGCTGGCAATGCTAAATCTATTTCCAAAGACGGAGACAAAAAGTGAGAACTGGGAAACTAAGACACTCATGTATTGTTATTATCCCCTTTTGAGGGAGAGCACATGGACAAAGACTGAAGCAAGTGCCCTGCGGACACCTCCTACCAGGCTCAGCAGTTCTGATACAGGGGCCTTTGCAAGAGGAGAAAAAACTAATTAATGGGAAACTACAGCTCATGTTGCTTGAAAAGTTATGGGTAATAGGAATTTTATTTAATATCTCCGTGGGAAAAAATATGCTAGAAGGATGGAAGCCATAAAAGATTTTAAAAAATCTTAGATACTGAACTGCTTTTTTAAGAACAACATTAAAAATATAGATATATATTTCAACAACTCCTAAGGAGGAATGAAAGCCTTTCATAAATTCATATTTATAAATAAATAGAATTTAGAAAACACATATATGGACAAGCACATCCACAGGAAGTACATTTTGCCATGTGAGCAACTGCCAACATAGACTATACACCAGGAACCTTTAAGAACTCGAAAATGTTGGCCACTTTGGGAAGATCAGCCTTCGGTGGAAAGGAAAAGAAGGCGGCAGTTACCATCTAGTAAGTCTCTCTTTTCCAGCAGAATTCCCACATGGAAAAAAAAAAAGAAATCTTTGAATTACCGTTCAGGTGGCTTCAGTGCCTCATCAGAGGTCAACATGGCTGTTGACAAGATGTCATTGGTACGACTGCTCAGTAGTCATGTTAGTAGGCTTCAATTCATTAAGCCAGCAGGTCTGTGTCTTCCAGTGCCTATGACTCTTCCAGACTTTACTGTGGTCAGTGCTCCTTCACCCATGGAATACGCGGGGTTTGAGACGGAGAATCAGAGCAGCAGAGCTCATTTGAGCTGCTGAGGAGTTTGCACATGCAGGGGTATTTTGCTGGGGGGGGGGTCTGTTCCTTTCTTAATCCTTAAATGTAATTTTAGGAATTTTGCGTTTCTTGATTGTTCCTAAGCACAGAGGTACGCTTTAATAGAAGCGCATACCAAAACTGCAAGACCTTTCTCCTGAACACCAAGGCTCCATGCCCACCACCTTGCAATTCGAGCTCACTTAGCCCTGGTAAGGGCAGGACTAGTACAGCGCTACTCCGGTCAC
>NW_009943208.1:0-16316 GCF_000696875.1 Nestor notabilis
CAACCCTAACTATTCTATGATTCTGTGGTATAATACTATATATTAATTGCTTTGTTATATATTATATTCATACTATGATATAGAAAACATCATATATTTTGTTATAACTTATGCAACTATATGTTATTATACAATTTTGTATTATCATTATGATGTCATTTATTTATTCTTTTCATTTTGCCAGTACTTAGTTAATTTTCTAATGAACAGTTTAAGATGAGCTCCAAGTTAATTCTTTCTTCTTGGGGTAAACCGAGGAGGGGCTGCACCCCTTTATCCGGCCTCAGTACGACCAGGGATCCCTGCACGGAGACGGTTTGCAGGGTCTCCCGCATCTCTACCGCGGCGCTGATGCTCGCAGGCAGCCGCCCGGTGCCGCTGTGGGACCAGGAACAGGCGGATTCGAGCAAGGAAATGACCGGAATTTTAAAGGTGGAATTGTAGTTTCCTTTGTGTAAAAGTTTTTTCCGCTGCTTTAGCAGCTGAATACCGCTTAGGATGCTTAAGAGAAGGATTTTATTTTTTTTTTTTATAGATGCAACTAATTACTAGACTATTCACTAAAAAAAAAAATAAAAGAAAAATATATGTCCATACAAACCCTTTTCCTCCTCATTAACATCCATTTATCTCTGAACACAGCAAACTGCAAATTTTCATCCCACGGGACAGGTTTTCTCATGGCAGAGAGCATTTTCCAAAAGGAATCATTATAAGGCAGCAGAATAGTGGAAAGCTTAGTGCTTAAAAAACCTTATAGTCTCCTGGCAGCAAATCGGGGCTGTGCTTGGTACCAGGAGGTACCACAGATGTTGTTGGCCTGTTAAACAGCAGTATGCTGCACATACAGGCTATGAACACTATATGGCATATACTGGATCATAAAGGCACCTGGAAATTTCATTGTCAGGCACTGAATCAGTGTGTGCTGATACTCAGGCAAGTGTTGAAGATCCTAAGCAAGGGAGGAACACCACGGGGATGAAAAGATGTTACAGAAAGAGCATGGTATACACCAACAAAAGAGGGACATGGAGCTTTTGGAGCAAGTCTAGAGGAGGCCATGGAGATGCCATGACGGCTGGAGCAGCTCTGCTCTGGAGACAGGCTGAGAGAGCTGCGCTGGTTCAGCCTGGAGAAGAGAAGGCTCCTTAAGGGGAGACCTTAGAGCAGCTCCAGTGCCTAAAGGGGCTACAAGAAACCTGGAGAGGGGCCTTGGACAAGGGTCTATAGAGACAGGACAAGATAAATGGCTTTAACCTGAGGGGAGACTGAGATGAGGTCGTAGGCAGTTCTTCCCTGTGAGGGTGGTGAGGCCCTGGCACAGGTTGTCCAGAGAAGCTGTGGCTGCCCCATCCCTGGCAGTGTTCAAGGCCAGGTTGGACAGGGCTTGGAGCAACCTGGTCTAGTGGAAGTTGTCCCTGCCTGTGGCAGGGGGTGGAACTGGATGAGCTTTAAGGTCCCTTTCAACCCAAACCAGTCTGAGATTTCGTGATTCTATGGTTCCTGTAATTCATAATATCCAAAATTATTTTGTCTTGTTTCCAATGCAAGCCAACGCAGAATTCATGTAGAAACATGAAGGCTAAACACTTATCTTAAATATTTGTCTGCTAAAGACTCCAGGCTTTCAGCTCAATTTCTTAGCACTGGCAGATTTTTTTAACACCCAAGAATTACACGATTTTCCTGACAAGCACATGCTTACAGTAATGTATGAGGTGCAGCTGTGAACTCTTAGTCTAGTTAAGCTCAAAAATAAACCTGGGTTATATGTGAAACTATTTATTCAACTGTGCACTTTTCTTGACTGCTAGTATGCCAAATCTTAGTATCGACTGGAGCAGGGAAACACCCCATCATTTTCTGTGGTGCACATGTAGGTGAGGCCTACTAAGGTTTGCAGCTATGCTGAAAACTGCATATATGTTCTAAAGAAAGAATAAGCTCACTTCAAAAAGAAAATGCAAGATTTCCCTCCCCCCAAAAAATCCTAAGGTCTTGTTACTGCCCAAAGATTATATCAGGATAATGTGAGAAAGGAAGGAAAAATTTTTCTCTTCTTTTCTTCTACATTTGTGATAACTTTCAGCTTTGTCTTTTCTTGTCCCTGACAAATCTTACTGTTGCTAGTCCCTCTCATTTTGTCCTTGCTTCATCATGATGCTGCTCTCCTGCTTTTGGGAATCTTACGTTGTTACACCTTCCTGTTCCTACTGTTCTCCGAGCAAATCCTCTGGCAAGACTTCTTTATTTCTGGTGAGGCTGAAATTACAGGAAATCTTCTCGTGCCACAGTTTTAGCTCATGCCCCCACGGTGGGGATGCACAGAGTTTGCTGGGCTTGCACACTCCTGTCTTCAGAGCCAAGGTTTCCAGTATTTCTGTCCACACAAAAATCAGTACAACTGTCTGTTTTGTGAACAAAGAGAGAACGAACCTGCTTGGTTCATTCCCAAGCAGGCGGAATGAGATTTGTCTTTCTGAAAATTCTGGTTATGTTTCAACTTCCATCCATGCAGTGCCAAGCTCAGTGTCTGTTTCCCAGTCACACAGAGTTTTCTTTTCTTGCTTTCTCTTCTCCGCATCACAGCATGTATTTCTTCTCATGTTCACCCTGTCCTGCCTTTGTCACTGTTCAACTCCTCTTAAATATCCTTAGACCCCACCAGGTGCCACTAAGCACACATGAAATTTTCCATTTCCTGTAATTTCTAACAGTTTTCCACATTCTATTCTCAAGCAGCTGGGAACAATCAGGGAAGGATTGCTCTGTCACACACACCCCCCCCAGACAGCAAGCATTAATTTCAACTCCGGTGTGTCTGTGTGAAAGAAATTTGCCTGTTTTAAAATGTGAGCCATCCGGGAGGGTTGCTTTTGTGTTCAAGAGGGCACTGGCATGAAGGAAAAAATTCTTCCCTGTGAGGGTGCTGAGGCCCTGGCACAGGTTGCCCAGAGAAGTTGTGGCTGCCCCATCCCTGGCAGTGTTCAAGGCCAGGTTGGACAGGGCTTGGAGTAACCTGGTCTAGTGGAAGTTGTCCCTGCCCATAGAAGGGGGTTGGAACTGGATGAGCTTTAAGGTTCCTTCCAACACAAACCAGTCTGGGATTATGTGATTCTATGATTCTCATCCTGCCCTGTTTTGTCACTGTGTACTTTTCATGCTAACATGTAGAGTTTCCCAGCATCTCATTCTTCCAGTGGTTAAAACTGTTAATTTCCAGTGAGACTTTTTTCACAGCTAATTTTTTCCTCTGTGCTTGACATATGTCCACATAGATAATTTGACCCAGATTTACACCACCTCAACATTTTATATACCTTGCTTCACTGTTTAAAAGTCTGTAGTAACCCAAAATTGGAGTTTTCTCAGAGAGCTTGGGTTGATGGAATATCAGGCCAATATTCAGTACCAGTCACAATATCCTACTTTGATTTCATTGATGTGAAAAGTAGGACCCAAGTTCTGGGCAGGAACATAGCCTCCTCATGCAGTATTCATGTGATAACCAGTATTGAGAGCAAACCTTACTGCAACTGACTAGCCTAAGGTTCATTATGTGTATATCTGCCCAGTCCATCCTCAAATGTGACTTTAAATTTTCAGAGGCATTTGTTCAAAGCAGACCCTTCAGGTATCCACTTCCAAACCCCAGCTTTCCAGGAACAGACCAATAGTCAGTCACTGATAACTGATACACAGCAAGTCACCATAAGCCAAGCTAATGAGTGTCCAAAGAATGTACTGGATCAAAAGGCATCTGAAAATTTTACTATTAGGCATCAGTAGTTGACTTTGCATTTTGAGTAAAGCCTTAATCTCAATGGAGTGGAAACCAGGGATTTTTTTATTTTTTTTTGATGCTTATGGTTTTTTTCTTAACCCATTGTCAGTATGACAATGTATGATACTTTGGGAATGCTTATGAGAAGCATTAGTTCATAAAGCACCATTGTTTAATCATTTATCTCAAAAAATATTTACTAATGGAGCTGTGCTCTACCTATGCAAGCCTTACTCAGAACTGGCCAGAACACCTAATATAGTCTACATCCCTTTAACAAGGACTGGACAATTTACATTTACAGTGACTGTTGTGATAACCACAGGTTTCATCTTACTGTGGAAGAATACAGCAGCTCCTATTAGTGCACTTGCTCTCAAAAGTGGCTAGGTACCAGCATCCAGTCCAGAAGGACTTAGAAAGCTCCTCTGCTTCTGGTAAATTCAGATTATCAATTTCTGTTCATGCTTTCTGCTGGAACTGCTTTGTTCTGACCTCACTGTCTGGTTCTGGTGTCGCAATCGTTTGGCTTTATTCACAGAGTCATCTAGAAAAAATAGACGTCATGGATGAAATTCAAATCTACTTAAGCACCACTGTTAACTAAGACATTTTAGCCATGCTAATCATATTTGAGAAGGGATAATTGCTGAAATAAAACATCTTTAAGGCGATATTGAAGGCAACTCAGATCAAGGGAATAATTGGCATATAATTGTTATATGCGCTTTGGACCCTGAAACCGTTGAAAACTTTAAATATTGGTTAAAGTGCAATTAATTATTTTGGAGCCAAAAGGCTTTTTGTATTCAGCTAGCAAATCTTATCTGGTAGTTATAATAGCCTCATTAAGAGAAACAAATGTCCTGAAACCTCAATAACCCTTGAAAAGAGGAGTTATCAAATGATTTCTTAATTTCAGTGGCAAGAAGTATAATAATACTAATTGTATAATTAGCTGAGAATTGATATATTGCATATTAGAAATAATGGTTACGTCTAATCTGGATGAATTCTTCCTCATATTTTTCGTTTCCATTAAAAAGTGAAGTACCCTCAACCTAATTATGAATGCTGATACTTACAACAGTAAAATGAAGAGTAAGAGACAAAATTAATTAGTCATGTTAATGATCCTTTAATTTAATTTATATCCCTTTAGTCTTTTGAGAAGAAAAAGGAGATGACCTATCACTGCAAGGAATAAACTCTTCATTAGTACTTTCACCTCTTTTCTACAGACACCAGGTTTTCAGCAGGTTTCCTGAACTCCTCTAACTTTTCCATCTATTAGTGCTATTTCTCTTATCCATTTAACAAACAGAGATGCAAGGCTAATGTCAATGCAAATACCAACAGCATTTTACTATGGTCCTCTGATGTGGACCATAGTAAAATGTGTTTTGGAAATACACTTTCTACCCTGGAATTCAGTCACAGAAGTTCAAGACTTTTCCTTACCATGAGCCCTCTGTCTTGGCTCTCATGCTCTTTTCAGTGTTTCATCTAGTAGTTCACTGCAGAAGAAACATTTTTGTATTTCTCTCTTAAGACTTGCAGCTTCTTCTGTTTCTAATGTCTATGCCAGCCTCACAGCACTAGACCTGCTATGCCTCAACGATAATTTCACATGCCCTCCAAGCCTCCCAGACTGCCTTTGACAATTTTATGTCCACACATGATTTTGTTAAAGCTTGTACCATTGTTTGAGCTCAAGAAGTGTTGAATCAGCACACAAAGCACCCAAGTGCTGGCAACTGGACATTGACACATGGGGGAGAAGAAAGCAACCAGGACTTTGAGTTCCAGGCATGAGCATCCCCTGATTATGCTGTTTCCAGCAGAGTCTGCCCTGCTGTTTCTCAGAGAAAAGTGATGGAAGCGCTTGTAATTAAAACAAGTTTGAAGCATGGTTTCAAGGGCTTTGCATGTGCTTGAATATACTTGAACTCTTCTGTTTTTAAAAGAGCCCAAGAAAGACCTCTTAGCAACTAGCTGTGAAGATAAAAAAGGGAAGTTTAATTCTCAGCCATCATGGACTGCCTGGTTGGGCTTTTTTGCATGTTGGGATGAAAGGTTTGGGTCAAAATTTATAGTACTTATCCTAGGTCTTGAACTCACACAAAACCATTTGTCCATGACTCCTGAGGAAAGGATGAGATGTTCAAACAGGGTTCCAGGAAAGTCGCTAGGTCACAACCTAGTTGGGGTCTCAGTGGAGAAGTGTCCTGGGAGGAAGGTGAGAGAGGATAGAGTTTCTAAGAAGGTGTTAGATGCCTGTGGAGCACAACACAGTGGTGCAGCCAACAACTTCTTGCCAAGACATACAAGGACTCTACCTCAGGCAAAACAAATCTTTCCCAGGGTTGTTTTACTCTATTTTTTAAAGAACATCTCTTCTGCATTTTACTGTAGTCTGACTTCTAAAAAATGTGACCAGGTAGAATGCAGTTAAAAGTTGGTAGGAATTCAAACAATTTAATTCCTTCTGCAAATAAAAAAGGATTAACTGCAATATACATGACCGTGAATTTCTAAATGAGATTCAGGGAGAAAATAATATAAGTGACACACAGCAAAGTATAAGAATATATTCTAAACTTTATTTCATAGTATTCAGCACTTGTTTTCCCTAGAACTCAATACCATAAAATCCTAGCTGAGGAAAGGGGTGAGATGAATTACATGGCACAGAGCACAGCTTCCTTCTAACATGCTCATTTCCTCCAACTGGGTGTTGTGTGGTGGCCAGTATCACTTTACTCTGTACCATTTGTCACCAAGAAACTGTATTTCCAAAAAGGAAAGAATAAGGTTTTTCCTCAATTTTGGGATACTGGGATACCTTGATGCCTCATATTAGAGACAGCTCTTTCAATTTCCTTAATCAAAATGAATTTAAAAGACAATATTTAACTGAAAGATTCGATCTTTTGTGGTGTGCTGAATTTCAGAAGTTTACGAGGGAACGAGTGATTCAGCACATTTAATGAGAATTATTGAGCTAAGTAAAAGAAGACTGTTTCTATTGCAGTGAGGCAAATAATTACCTTGTGATATGCAGAGGTAGGTTTGCCCCTCCTGAGTGTGGGAACATGACTACACACCATATTTTTGAGCAGATGTTGGCCATTTTGTGTTGATAACATAAGCAACTGGAGATTATGAAAAACGGGAACAAAATGTCACTCTTCAGATACCAGAATTCAGAATTTGGAATACAGTTAATTCCTAATCCTTCCAAATCTGTTAGTACCAAAAATAAAGCATGAATGACGGAAGAAAATCATAAAACTGCTTCAAGAAATTTACCTGTAAAGGCTGTATTAGCTGTATTGCCTATTTTTTTTGCATCCCAAATTTCTCCAGACCTCAATGGAGATTTCATAGAATCACAGACTGGTTTGGGTTGGAAGGGACCTGAAAGTTCATTCAGTTGCAACCCCTTGCCATGGGCAGGGACACCTTCCACTTGACCAGGATGCCCAAAGCCCCACCCAACCTGGCCTTGAACACTGCCAGGGGTGGGGCATAAATTTGCTGTGTTGAAGGACACTGGAACATTGGTTATTACAAGTGAACACATAGACATAGCAAATTTAAAGTTATACTGCTGAATGAAAATTACATAAAATGTTTCCATGTCTATAATTCAAATATTTAAGTGAGTTGGTAGGAAGAATAGTGCTATTTTAACGTACTTATAGAAAGACTAACTTTCCCTGTTCTACCATGATATTCTTGTATAAATTTGAGGCTGTGGTTGTACACCAGTCAGGAAAACTGCAATGCCTGATGTAATATTCCAGCTGATTTAGATAACTGTAGCATCAAAGATAAAATGACATGGTTTACAGATGTTCAAGGGAGAATATGAAATCGTGCGAGGTTTCTGAATCTCTTACCTTTTATGATAGTGATACATAAGTTGGCTTAGGTAATTAGAGCTAGGTCTTCCTTGGGAACATCATCTAATGGCATGCTACCCTCCTGAGGGAGAAGAAGACACATCTGAGTCAGGGCATCTGTCTTATCTTTCAAACTGGGAGGTTATGTACCTGTCCAGAAGATCAACTAGTACCCTCCCAAGTTGGCACTGTTGATGCAGCCATACCACGTCTACCTGAGGAACACTGCACTGTTCACTGAATTACAAGGATATTGTACTTCTTCCATGTGTGCAAACCTGATATGCTTACTGTGCCTTTCCTCACAGAGATGTTACAATACTAAATACACACAAAAATAAGAAGCTATGGACAGGAAAGGGAAGGCATTCAGGGACTGGTCTTCTTAACAGGCATGATCTAGGAGGAGTTTGTCAAAACATGGTTTTGTTTCTAGCCTATAGCTTTTACTTCAAACCTCAGAAGAAATTGTAAAGGCAATTTTAGGAAGAGAAAGGATCAAAAATCCTTTATTTTCTATCCCAGTTCCCAGGAACTTCTTTTACTGTCCTGATGCTTGGGAATGACCTTCAAATGTTCTTGGCTTGGCAGAAGCATTCTGAAGATTACCTGGGAGCACCTTGGGGTCAGGAAGGATGTCCTGCAGAGCTCTGCTGAAGAGCAGAGCAACAAGAAGACCAAGAACTGGAGCTTTCAATGCCCCAAGGCTCATGGAGCTGTAAAGCAACGTGTGGGAGGTGCAGGATTTTTGACCTGAAGCTATGCAGATGTTGGGGCCTGAATCCAGGAAAGAGGGGTCAATAACAGCCTTCCAGATGAGGTATCAGGAAACCCTTAAGACATAACAGTGTTGTGTTCTGACAGAGCTCTGCGTCAGAATGCTCTCCAGGTCTGAAAATGAATGCCTTTCCTTTCCACAAACACTCAAATTCCTTGCACAAAGGATCACAGAGACTGAAATTTAAGTAACTGCTCCAAACTGTGAAGAAAATAATGGATTTATGAGCACACACAGGCAAAAGGTTGTTGATTCAAAGACTGACACTCTCATCAAAGGCTGGGGTACGTGTTGGCTGAATTACCACTTTGGGCCTTATGAGGGTGTTGAAAACTGGTCTTGCCTATAATTTGAAATGAAACTGTAGTGATTTCATACTCAGTTATTTTTGTACTTGAGTGTCAGTTCTGGATTCAACACCTTCACTTTGGGCGTCTGAACCTTTTACTGAAATGTATAGAAACGTGTACATGTGTTTTGGGTTTATGTGGCAAGGTTCTGGTAGTGGGGGGAGGCTACAGAGGGGTGGCCTCTGTGAAAAGAGACCAGGGGCTTCCCCCAGGGTAAAATCAGCTACACAGCAGCTGTGAAAGAGTGGAGGGGACAGAATGTGAGAGAAGCTCCCTGAGGAGCCAGAGCCCTGCCTGAGGGCTCTGGCAGGAGCTGTGACCCCATAGGAGGGACCCACGCTGGAGAAGTTTTACCTGTTCTGTTCACTGTCCTACATTATACCTTCCCCAAGTAGAGTTTGTTTCGCCCGTGATGGTAACTGCTGAGCAATCTTCCTATCCTTATCTCAGCCTAGGAGCTTTTCCATCTTATTTTCTTCCCCATCATGTAGAGGTGTGTGCTGTTTTTGTCTGGGATAATTTTCTTCATAGCAGTTATAATAGGTTCCGTTTTGGATTTGTGCTGAAAATAGCATTGGTAATTCAGGGATGTTTTTGTTACTGCACACCAGTGCACACACAGAGCCAAGGCCTTTTCTGCTCCTCACCCCATCCCCCCAGTGAGCAGGCTGGGGGTGCACAAGGAGTTGAGGGGGCCACAGCCAGGACAGCTGACCCCAATGACCCCAGGGATATCCAAGACCATAGGACATCATGCTCAGCATATAGAGCTGGAGGAAGAAGGAGGAAGGGGGGATGTTCAGACGGATGGCATTTGTCTTCCCCAGTCACTATTGCACATGATGGAGCCCTGCTGTGCTGGGGATGGCTGAACTGCCTGACCAAGGGAAGTGTTGAATGGATTCATTGAGTGAGTTTTCTTACTTTTACTCTTCAGTTCTCTCCCTTATCCCATGGGAAGGGAGTGATGAGCTGCTTCATGGGGCTCAGCTGGTGGCTGGGGTTAAACCTTAACAAGGAGGAAGAGTCAGAGAGTGGCTTGGTTGGTGTATGTGTGTGTCTGTGTAACTGTATGCCTGAAACAATTTAGAAACAATCAGAAATGATTTTCTATTCCAAGGAACATCAAGCTTAATTTCACTGCTAACTTAACAGGAAAAACAAATATTTCTTCTTTGGCTGTTTGAAGTAATTAAGAGGCCTCCTTTCAACATCTCTGGTCACAGCTATTGCAACAACAAGGCGATGATACTAAAAAGATAATACATAGTCATGAATATTATTCTACTTTTTTTTGTTAGGTGATATGATTTACTGCTTTCTCATTGCTTCTGATGTATTAATATTTTTATATCTTCATGGCATAGGGATGATGGCTCAACTGTTAGCTCCTTTCTGTAGGCTGTTTACCACAATTTCATTGTTGGAACTTCTAATGTTGTTTAGCTTCACTGTATTTCAAGATAAGATGCAGTAGGAACTTGATGTATTAAATTTAACTGTGATTAATTGTGATAGAATTTTTTTAACAGGACAACTTTTGCATTTTATGTATTAGAAGATGTGCTTTATGTTCTTTGTCTATTTGTCAGTGTACATAGAGCTGCAGAACTTAAGGACTGAAATGTATGAACTTCTCAGTCAAATTGCATTCCTTTCGTTCCACACACAAGCACACACTCAACTGACCTCAAACACTTTCTGCTGACTGTTCTATCTGTGCCACTGTATGTGTTTGTGTATGTATGCATATAAGTAAACATATCACAATAAGAAAGGTCACATCAAGGTAAAATGTCTTAATGTATCATGTCAAGGGTTCTTTGCATAATGAATGGGAAAACAGCAATGGTCTAAACCAAGTGATCAACTTTATTTTCATAATAGAAATTGACAATCAATGTAATTAATTCTGAGAGGAATGAAAGCGATCTAAGCATGAGAGTAAGGCAAAAGGGGGAAGGTCACTTGTCACATAGGCAAGGAAAACCAACATCATTAATGTTTCAAGAATCTTGTCATTCCTGGATTTTAGTTCAATTTCACTTATGTCAAAAGAATTATCCCAACTTTTATTTGGTCAGCAGTTCTAACCATGATTTTTTACAGTTCAATGAAAAATTATAGGGTGCTATTCATCACTGGGTGCTCATTATAAGAAACGGATTGAATACCGTGTAAATAGCTGTTAGGTTTTTTCTGGCGATTCCCTATATAGTTGATACTGAGATATACATAGTGAGTTTTGTGTTTTTACTAGACCTAAACATAACTATTTAAAATAACAGAAAACTCATAGAAGAATATTTCTTCTTCTAGGCTACCTGTTTATTACTCTGATCTAGTTCATGCTAATTTAGTATAGTATGAAATATCTAAGATTTTAAGAACTATGCCAATGAAAGGTTCTGAACCATTACCTCTGAGGCTCTGTTTACAGCTTAAAAAACCCCCAAACTTTCTCTAATGTAATAATAAACCACCTCAGATTTGGTAGTTCTGCTTTGAAATTTATGTAGAGTCCAGTGGAGTAATTTTAGGACATTTCTTGGCACAAATCAAACCACAGCGTTTTAATTTTATAGCTACAAAGTCTTGTTTAACCCAGTCACATAAAACTTCTGTATCTTATCTGTAGAGCATTGCAGAACATTATGAGTTTTTTGCCTATGAAAATAATTTAAAAAGTCATCAACTACTGGAAAGGGAATTCCATATTTTAAAAGGTTATTTCCCCAGATTACAAAACCAGGCAATGTATAAATGCCAATTAAGTAATTAAATTGTTACACAACAATATGTATTATGTGATAGGAAAACAAGCCAATCTATAAAATTAATTCCCTGGAAATGTATGAAAAGTGGAAAATAAGTGCTTTGTGTCAAATAGCTTAAATTATAAAATTACTGATGTATTTTTTTATAAAATAAATGAAGTCCTGATTCTACTAAATTCTAAGCATGACATTAGTGTGACTGAGTTCTTTACTGGATTAAGGAGTAAAGTAACACTTAATATTCAAAGATGAACAAAAACGAAGATTAAAGATGATAAAAAATACACCAAGTATACCATTAAAGCAAATTCTCAGTTTTCAACACTCAATCTTTTTTTCTTGAATCTTAAAGAAATTTGTTTGCTTCTGACAGTTCTGTAATATTCTCAGTGCATTTTCTACTCCTGCTTTTTACAAAATATTGCAAAAACCATTTCCAGTGGGGCTTTGATTCTGTTATGTGCTTTCATTTAAAAGAACAATGTTATAAAAACACATGTTTTAAAAACCCTACTTCTTGAGGATGGATAAGTGTATGTTTTCATATCAGTATTTAAAAATTCCCATTTTACCGTACTGTTTAGGTAGTAGAGGGTTCATGTTTATAAACAAGCTCTAAAGCTGGTATGATAATGTACTTTTTTATCCCATATAACATGAATGTTGCAAACCACAGAAAGCTAAGCATTCTTTATTATTTTCTGATGTCTGTCAGTCTTCTTTTCCACATGGTAGGAAAACTAAGTAGCCTAGTGGAGATCTGCATGTCCTTTGCAACAGCTACGTTTTCATAGAATCATAGAGTCCTAGAATGGTTTGGGTTGGAAGGGACATTGGAGATCATTTAGGTCTCCCCGGAGCACAGCTGAGGGGGAGAATCCCCTCCCTCAACCTGCTGCTCACACTCTGGGGGTGCAGCCCAGCACACGGGGGGGTTCTGGACTCAAGCACACACTGAAGCTGGGTCATGGGGAGCTTCTCGTCACCCAACACCCCCAAGTCCTTCTCCTCAGGGCTGCTCCACCCAGTATCCCCCAGCCTGTGTTTGTGCTGGAGATTTCCCTAATGCAGGTGCAGGACCTTGCACTTCATCTTTTTGAACTTCATGAGGTTTGCACTCATCCACCTCTCAAGCATGGTCAGGACCCTATAGATCCCGTCCCTTCCCTCTCTGTCATATGAGAAACAGGTGAGGGAAGTGGGGTTGTTTATCTTACAGAAAAAGTAGGCTTAAGGGAGACCTTATCATTCTCTATAACTACCTGAAAAGATGATGTGGAAAGGTAGGGATTGGTTTCTTTTCCTAAGTGGACAAGAGTAACCAGCCTCAAGTTGGACCAGGGAAGATGTAGATGGAATATTCGGAAAAATTTCTTTATCAAAAGGGTCACCAACTGTTGGAACAGGGAACTGATTGAGTCACTATTCCTGGAGGCATTTAAAAGAACAGTAGACATGGTCTTAGAGACAAGGTTTAGTGGTGGTCTTGGTAGTGTTAGGTTAATAGTTGGACTTGATGTTGTCTTTTATAACCTAAATGATTCTGTGATGTAGCAAAAATAGTTTATTCCCAGAATATGTAACTTGATTTCCTAGGCAGCAACCTAAAGAGTTAATTTTCTTAAAGGTTGGTGAGCTGAAAGACTTCCTTTGGGGTCTGGTCTGACATTCAAGTTTGACTCATAATGTTCCAGTTGGCCCTTCCTGGATAAACAAGAAAAATCACTACTGCCTTGTCTGTGCCCAGCATACCAGAGAGGACAAAACCAGCTTTGTTTCTTTGGCCTAGTGTAATGAAGGCTGACAGGGTATGTATTGCTCTCAATAAATATTTTTGAATGATAGACAGTGATATTTAAACCACATGACAATATTGACACATGTCAGCATTGTGTGTGTAGTGTGTGTATAACTAAGCTTAAGAGCCATGAAAAAGAAGTTCCTAGTCATCAGGTCATAGGGAGGTTCTGGCCTGCTGGTATGGCATTACTTGCCCAAATTCTTGTTGGTAGGACATTTTCTGACAGTATATATTATGAGGTACTACAGTACCACGAGGATTATCTTTTATCATGTTCCTTCTTTAATTCTATAACACTGCACACAACTAAAATTTACTTTTTTCCAGTATTCATATAGTCATGCTTGGTTTGTATCTATATTTTTTCTTCTTCATTTCTATAACATTAACTACAAAATGTATTAGTTGACCTTTAGGACATTCTTAAGAGTCCCACTGGCTGTATAACTGCACAGCAGAGAACCAGCTTCTTAAAAGTTCTTAAGTAGTTCTCTTGGCAGTGCTACCTCTTTCATGTAGCTAGTATTGCTTGATTGCCTACAGTGAAAAAGACAGTGAAATCTGCTATTTGCCTTTCTTTCTGATTGTCAAAGTCTTTGCTGTATGAAAGACTTAAACCAGTTTAAAACTAACCAATATTTTTTACTTTCATCTTTGCAGGCATCCCATATATTTCCTCTGCTCTTTGATTATAATAGCAGTAATACTGTTTTCCTTTCAAATATGTTGCATGGGGGTGCATTAAGGAAAACTGTCTGTCTTTTCTGATGTATTTTAAATCAGATAATGTAATTGTTTTTTTAGCTCCATAAAAGTTTCATTTGACAAAAATAGCTACCAAAAAAAAAAAAAAAAGAACTAATCCTTTTCTTATTGCATACCAAACAGTAGAATACTGGATAATTCACATTTCTCTCTTGGCACACAGAGCGTCTTTCTTTTTCCCAGATAAGTTGTTTAAATTAAATCCAGACCTAAGGGAACAAAATCTGGGGGGCAGTTGAATATTGTCATTTTTGAGGAATACAGGATAGAAATCCCTCTGAAACAGATCAATAATATCCATTGGTGAGTTCAGCACCAGCTGGTTGAGAAGAGTTTATACAGGCCCTTAACTCTATGGACTAAGGTGCTTTTCTATTTAAGGTCACATTTGCCTGAAGGTCTTACAGGCATCCATCATTTGTCAGTTTGGTGAAGGCTGTGTAATCCTCCAACTTTTGATGATGAAAAATCCTAGTTTAAAGTTAAAATACACAGTTACATAGTGGAGTAATTGGAACCCCTGTCTTCAGTTGCAATTCCTTTGATTCCATTTCTAGATTAACAAAAAGAGGCTATTTTACTATTTTAGTCCTTTTTTAATAATTCTTTTGTCTTTTAGCAGGAAAAGAAATTGACTGGTGAATAGTTTTTTGTATAAAGATATCAGTTGTGTTATTTTGTTTAAGTAAACAAAACATGAATGATTTCTTCTTTTTTTTTTTTTCTCCATGCCACAAAGCTATGTTTTCCAGAGTTATACTTTGTTTTCAAAACAGGACCCCTTTATACATACAAAACTTAAATTTATCACCTTTGCTGTATTTAGTTTAGTTATATTGGTTGAAAGGAAAATAGAAGTCTCCAATATGAAGAAGATTTTACATTAAATCTATATATGCAATTATATACTGAAATATAAAATTATATTAAAAGGTATTTAATCTATTAAGCATGCAGGCTTTGGTGATTTTGAAGCTGTAACAAGACAGTTTAGCAAATTTTCTATTTATGTTGGTTTTGTATATCCATGTTAGGATTCTCATTGCCTGAGCAGCCATGTAAAACAGAAGTCTAGTCTTGATCCCATTGACATTGTTGAGCCAAGCCCTTCAGATTTTGTAAAAGCTATCTATCCTTTTTGATATAATTTCCAAATCAAAGGTATCAGTCAATGTGTTCCACAAAGTAGTGATTCCTACACTGCGCATGTGAAAAAGCATCTGTAAATATTTCTCACCTTCAATCATAGCAACCTTCAGCTTAAGATACCTACTCACTATACCCTGAGTTCACTGTTTTCTTATTTTGAAAGATCACTGACCTTCTAAATACAATATCCAGAGTCACAGCTCCCACAGATAAAGCATTTTGTAGATGTTAAATGAAGGGAGTGCAGCTAAAGGATGTGCTTGCAGTAGTGTACAGAAAGCTCAAAAGGCAGATGACAGAGGATCTGAGTAGGCATTGGGGGAAAAGTAGTGGTGTGCCGTGGTTTAACCCTAGTAGGCAGCTAAGCACCACAGCCACTCTTTTACTCTGCCCCAGTGAGGGAATGGATGCCAGGGGAGAATCAGAAAGGAAAATGTGCAAAAACTTGTGAGTTGGGAGAATTAATCCTTTAAAAAAAGGAGGAAAAAACGCGTAAATGAGAGACACACAAAATCAAACCCAAGAAAAAAAAATGATTCAAAATAAAACAGTTGCCCAACACTAACCAGATGATGTTTAGCCAGTCCACAAGCAATACAGCCCCCACCGGTTTTCATTCCCCCAAGTTTTATTGTTGAGCATGACATGATTTTGTATGGAACATCCCTTTAGCCAACTGGGGAAAGCTGTCCCAGCTGTGTCCCCTCCCGTCTTCTTGTGCATCCCAACCTACTTGCTGCCAGGGCACCATAAGCAGCAGAAAAGGACTTGGCCCTATGTAAGCACTGCTCAGCAACAACAAAAATATCCCTATGTTAACAACACTCTTTTCAGCACAGATCCAAAACATATCTCCATACAACATACACTGAAGAAATTTAACCCTATCCCAGATAAAAACATCATACAGTGCTTTGCGGAACTTTGGAAACATTACAAGTGGTCCAGCGATCCCCATGGGTAGATTAGGTGAGCCTTTGGGGCCCAGTGGAGGTGTCTCT
>NW_009943208.1:16347-37355 GCF_000696875.1 Nestor notabilis
CCCCCCTGCGAGCTCATCCAGATTCTCCAAACCAACACTCACCCACATCTCTAGTTTCATTCAAAACAAGTGCATCTTTAAAAGCAGAAGGGATTGTTTCTGTATTGCTAAAAATTAATTCAGTGCATCTCTTCAGCTTATGGTGCAAGACTGGGTGCTGTTGCATTAAAAGGTCAGAGAATTTGGCAGAAAAAAAAACCCCTTGCATTCCAGCTGGTCCTCAGATATTAGAGGGGCTGGGTGCGGCTAGGCTTAGATTCTGAGTGATGCCCAATTTACCACTATCAGTCCGGTCACATTCAATATACTGAACAGTCATGATTCCAGATGCACTAATAGTGCACTGCACCTTCAATCTGATTGTGCTCATGAATGAACACGGCCACACTGAAGGATCTGGTTACGTTCAATGAGAGATTTATGATTAGCTACTTAAACAGTGCAGTTTATTAAAGAAACAGATACAGGTTCTTATGGATTGCCAGTGATAAATACACTGTCTGAAAAAGCATGTGCAAATAATAAGGTATACAAATGTGTGACAAAGTTATGAATAATACAGCCTGGCTTTAAAGTATAAAAGCAAAAAGTAACTCTATATAGAGATTCCTAATTTTGCCAGGGAAGCACTGGATACAGTGCAAGTCTTAACCAAAGGCATCCCTATGGGGAGGGGAAGAAAGGTCCAAAGGTCCAGCCCATCAACCAGTCCCAGGAGGCAGGGGTAATCTGCTGATGGAATCTTCCTCAACTCATCCATGATGATGTCTTCCCTAATGCCCCCCACTTGTTGGGCCATTTTTATACTACTTTTCACTTTCAAGGTGGAGCTTGAGTGACTCTAGTCATAACCAAAGGCATCCCTATGGGGAGGGGAAGAAAGGTCCAAAGGTCCAGCCCATCAACCAGTCCCAGGAGGCAGGGGTAATCTGCTGATGGAATCTTCCTCAACTCATCCATGATGATGTCTTCCCTAATGCCCCCCACTTGTTGGGCCATTTTTATACTACTTTTCACTTTCAAGGTGGAGCTTGAGTGACTCTAGTCATACATACCTTTATTGTTATTGGTGTAAAATTCTCTCACTTTGCTTTTAAAGGTATATACTACAAGAAATTCAAAGAGCATGCTCAAAGAGGGGTGGTCTCATTTTGGACATGGGTAGCATTGGAAATGGAGGTGTGTTTTCATATTAAAATGCATTATAATGAAGAGAAGTTCACACAAAGGACAGCGTTTTGTCAAAGGATGACAGACTGTTGGCTCAAGACAGCAAGTATGCAGCTTATCAGTTTCAAGTACCACCTAGTTCCCACCTCTGCTGATGCTGGGTCAGAGCTTGGTCACAGAATCTCCACTCCACTCCATTCTCCATCAAGCAATGTTGCCACGTGAACCACTGTGGAGTGAATTCCTGGCATACCAGGTGCAGCTGCATCTTACCCTGAAAGTCCGTTTTTCCTTTATGTGTGAACAATGCTACACTTTTAAATATAAGTTTAATTTCTAAATCATATTCAGTAATTATACCACAGGTGCTGATGACTGAGACACAGGTATCTTCTTTCAATTGTAAAACTAGATCCAACTGTAAAAATGGACCGTATTGTAAAAAAATATATCTAAATTGAAGAAATGCAATAGTGGTTTCAGCACGTCAGTACCTGTCTGTCAAACAAGATAGTGTAAAATGAGAGAAAGCATATAGAACAACAGAAATGATCCTTATACATGTTTTTCACCTTTTAGAAGAGTGAGGAGTGAGAAAACTAAAACATAGTGAAGTGTAGGTTTGAATAATTCTGTTTTTCTGTAGTTTGCATGATTCTTGGTTTTCATATTTGTCTTTATTTGCTTCAAAGTTTTGACAAAAACTCCTTCTGCACAGTTTACTTTTCAAAGCTTTCCAAACAGAATTAAACAATAATTTTCTTATATAACAGTGAAAATTCTATTCCAGAATATTTTGTTCTTCTTATCTTTTATCTTAAAAACTATTTTAATAAAGATTAATAAACCCCTCAGGTTCTTCTATTATAGGGCAGAATTACAATGCAAAATGGCTCATTCATTCAAGTGTTTCTTGATACTAATCTTTAAAGAGATAACAGTAGTATATTAAAATTAGAGACAATATCCATTGTACTAGGAAATTGGATGAGACATTAAAAAGAAACAGGCTATGTCAGCATCTTATTTTTTATTAGCTTCCAAAAAAAAAAAAAAAAAAGTAGTTGATTGTGTCACCATAGCACAGACTGGTTGATCCTGGGGAGAATCTGCACCTTTCATTCAAAAGAGATTGTTATGTAGAGAGCACTACAAGAATAGGAACATTACAGAATAAAGTCTTTGCTAGTAAATGAATTTAGTTTTGTCCATTGAAAACCAGGACCATGGATTCCCTAAAGCACCGAACACTAACAAGTCTGAAAGGACAAAGGAAACTATCACTGCTTTAATAATAAGCCCTGAGCTATTGTGGTTCAGAAAATCTACATTGATGCACACAGAATATGCCCTTCCATGCTTGAAAGAGGTTGTGATAGCTGAGACAAGACTTGAAGACTTTAATCCAAAAATCACTATTTGCCATCATAGTGAATATGGTCTGGTTTCCCCACTTGAGTAAAACCCCTTTAACTGTGATACAGAAGGTAACATGAAATTGCTGACTTATCACCTTCTGACTTTTTCTGATTTCATCATTGTCTGAAATACATTTTATTTTAGGAATCAAAACATTTTTCATTATTGTTCATTTTTTCCCCTTGAACTGCCTGTATGTTTTTTCTGCATTATACTCCATCAACCTTTACATTCGGTTAGCCACAATATTCACATTAATTTCTGCTAATTTTATATCAGCCTTTTACCCATTTGAATGTGTCACAATTTATTCATGGCAATGAATGCAGTTCATAGTCTTTGTTACTGTTCTCATCATCCAGGTTCAACTTAGTCCAGTAATGCCCATAACCTTAAAAGAAATCTTCATCACAATAATGCCTCAGCCAAATTGCAGTTCTGTGAACTGCCTGGTCTGGTCAAACTGAAAACATTACACTTCACATACACCGCTACTGGATGAGGATAAAAAGCTGCTGAAAACCACCACTTGAAGTTGTAGGGAGGCTGATTAATTTCCTTCTTCAAAACAATGAGACAGCTTAAAAATATCACTCTTTCATGCTCCAGAATTCAATCATCACACATATTTGCTGTAGGCTTCTAATCAATCTTAGTTGTTCAATGTGTTTTTGACCTATCTTGGGTCACCTTTAGAAAATCGGAGAGCAGCAGCAGGTATTTTGAGACACTTTGCACAGCAGGTCACTGTAGCAGCTCTGTGAATAGCAGAGATGTGCTGAGCACACAGACCTTTTACAGTTTCTGAAAACGACTGTGGTTTTGTGCCTTAATGAGACCCAAACCCCTCTGAAAGCCTGCTTTTTCTTGTGACAGGTTGAGACCAACAAAGTTTAAAGAATCTTTTATCATCATTTCTCTATCCATTTCTAAAAACACCATTAGCCTCCCTTGCTTTATGCTCTAGCACAGCCAAGCAAAGCTTAGTTGAGATGCTGTGCTGGCTCTCAGCCCTAGGAAGGTGTCTAAGAAAGCTGCCCACTAACCTTGACTTCCTTTCCCTCTAAGCCAGTGATCTGCTGGAGGGCAAGGCGGTACCAGGCAAAACCTGAAAAAAAACAAAGTTAAGCACAAAAACCCCCAGAGAGGCTGTGTCCAAATAGTGAATCAATCAGTTTTACCATCTTTTTGTTTCAAAGTTCCAGATCCTGAAGGCTTCTCATATTATAAATTGATGGTGGAGTGAAGCATCTGTGATGTAGTGATGCTTATTTACAAAGAATATACTGAATCGCCTCTGTTTGAAGGAAAAGAAAAAAAATGACAGCAGCTAATCCCCTTGCTTACAGTCTAAGATATTCTCATCCCATGGTTACCTAGAAATCTGTGTCCAGGGTGATACTCTTCTCTCTTCTGTCTGTAATCCAGCTTTGTTGTCTCTGTGTTTTAACTGTATGTTTTTGTAATGTTTCTTTTTCTTTTGAGGATGTTTTATCTCCACATTCATACATAGCTTGTGTACAAATATGTTGGCATTGGTGTGGCAATGACAGAAAATGGTATTTGGGGCATTTGTGGTAATGCTGAAGCTGGAGGCTCTTATCCTATCATGGGGTTTTTGAGATTAAGTAGAAGTCTTAATTAAAGAGAGTCTAGTTTAGTTTTTCAGACCTTGTGTTGCCATACGGCCTCGCATGCTCTCTTATGCCTTAACAGAAGTGTTTTCACACATCTGAAACCATCTGTGTGCTCTAGGGCTTGGTGTTTTCATCAGAAGTGGTGCGCTGCTGCACGAAGTCTGTGAATGTAGTTACAATTATTAGGCAAAACATAATTTTCCCTTTCTGCTTAAGGTAGTCCTTAAAACCTTCTGTGCTTCTTATTACATGAGGAATGTGGTGCTAGACTACCTTTTATCCAAATCTGATGCTCTCTTTGTGAAAGGGAACAAGAAATGAAAATTTACACATAATCTACCTGGACTTGTGCAAAGTGTTTGACACTGTCCCACATGACATTCTTGTCTGTAAACTGGAAGGGCGTGGATTTGACAGATGGACCCCTCAGTGGACAAGGAATCAGCTGGATGGTTACGCGCAGAGAATTGTGGTCCATGGCTCAATGTCCAAGTGGAGATCTTTGATGAGTGGTGTTCTCAGGGTTTGGTGTTGGAACTGATCCTGTTCAACATCTTTGATGCAACATGGACAGTGGGATCAAGCACCTTTAGCAAGTCTGCTGATGACACCAAGCTGTGTGGTTTGGTCAACATGCTGGAGGGAAGAGATGGGACCCAGAGAGACCTGGACATGCTGGAGAGTTGGGACCATGCAAACCTCATGGAGTTCAATGAAAGTGTCCTTGACAGGTGAGTTGGAACCAGATGATATTTAAGGTCCCTTCCAACCCAAAAATTGAAGTGATTTTATTATTCTCATTACGCATAAAGTGAGAAGAAAGAGAAGGCTAAGAAAGGGAGGATTGGGTTCTCCCTCTAGTCTAGGAAAATTTATTTAAGAAACTGAAGAGAGCTCAGTCTGCATTTTTTAAGGTGTCATTCTTATGGACTCCCTATTAATAAAATACTATTGGAGTAATACTGCCAAGGATCCAGGGAGAGCAGGACACAGAATAGCACCCAAGGTTTTTGTTGAGGCTAGCCACATGATCCATCAAGTTATTATCGCTATCATTGCTGAAACTTGGAAACTTAGAAAGAACTATTATGATTTACGCAGAAGCTACCTTGCTCCCTTTTCCATGTGCATCTTTGTGAAAGTCAGATGGAAATCCATCTTTAAACATTATTGTTTGAGGAGATTTCTCAGTGTCACTGTAATAAAGCTTTTTTTTCTCTATTCTGTCTTTGTCTATTTACCCCCATTTTCCAGTGGACAGGTCAATACATGTAAACCAGAGAAGTATGATAAAAACCAAAAAGACAACATACACTGTGCAATTATTAAACAATCCCCCATACACAACACAGAAGGCTTCTCTTTAATGGGATGTATTTAGCAAGCTTAATTAGATTGTCCCCCAGTACTCCTCATCACTGTTACGTAGCTCAGCAGAGAGCTAAAATAAAAAGCATACGGGGGTGTAGCTACAGTGGGAAAAACTCATACAATCATAACAGCTTGAAAAAAGTGTTTTCCAAAGTTAATATGTACTTTTTTGTTGTTGTTAATTAGAAAGTTAAAAGTAATATGCTTTAGGAATAGGGGCAAAGATGAATCTTGCTGCCAGCCACATGTAGCTATGTTAATGAGTTGCATTTACAAGTAGTTTTCATGCAAGTTTCCTAAACTTTTTTTTCCCCTACTGTAGATAATAAATTTGAATATTTCTTTATATGATTTTTTTAAAATATATTAGTAAGGTATTTATTGAAATCCAAGGGTGTAAACAGTAATGCTGAAAATGCAAAGTTTATACTGGTAGACTATTTACATTAGCTTTGCATGGGACTGTTTTGGATTAAGTCAGATTACTGACTTAATTAGTTACATCTGGATATGAAAATTTGGGAATTTTGATCCCTTTCTAAATTGCACTTGGTGCTATAATTGTATGTGAACATCTAATTCCAAAAATGCCCAGAACATCACCCAAGACAAAAGAACATAGTCCTAAACCTGCTGAATTCAGTGATATCTATCATTGTAATTACTGGCATTAGGATTTCCCTTTGGAGTTTCTTATTTGACATTTGACCAAAACTGAGACATAATCAAACCACAGCTTTATCTCTTCTAATTAGTCCAAACTTCTGTAACTAAACTGCTGCTGGAATACAGTAAATGAGCTCACTTACTTACTCTTACTTGATTGTTTATTCTCACATATCACAGCAGAGCTCAAACTCATTACAAGCTCCAGATTATTATGTCCTCTGTGCACTGTCAGAAGAACTGCAAGAAAACTTCATTGCCATGTCCACTTGCTGGGGATGGGTAGATAACAATGAAATATATGGGCAGAGGAAACTTTTCTTAATTTTTATTTTTTCTTTTTCAATGCTATCTGCTTAGAATCACATAATTCCAGGCTGGTTTGTGTTGGAAGGGACGTCAAAGCTCACCCAGTTCCAATTGCCTGCTATGGGCAGGGACACCCTGCCTTCAGCACTTCCTTCTACACTGCCAGGGATGGGGCAGCCACAGCTTCTCTGGGCAACCTGTGCCAGGGCCTCACCACCCTCACAGGGAAGAACTTCTGCCTAAGAGCTCATCTCAATCTCCCCTCTGTCAGATTAAAGCCATTCCCCTCTTGTCCTGTCCCTACAGGCCCTTGTAAAAAGCCCCTCTAAGTGTTGAAAAGAAGTGATAAAATATTGAAAAACGCCATCGATTTCTTTACTTCTTGATTGATCTCTGGTCCCAACCTGATGAAAAATATATGTGTTATCTACAGATAGTCTGTAGCTAATTTTTAGATTACCCATGGCTCACCAAAAAATGTTACCTAAAAGTCTAACCACATTTGGATTGCTTTTTATGGTCAGCTTCCATGTGGATAGGGTTGATGAGAACTGTAGTTTCTAGGTTGTCTATCTTTATAACAAGGCAAGATTTATTTCCTGGGCATTTTACTGCTTAGATCTCAGGATCACTGATTATGCTTATATGGAGCCATGGGAAGGTAAATAGCAAGGTGGAGATTTCTGACTTCTTGCATCAATCCCACTCCTTTCCTCAAGGTTAGGAATCTATGAAAAATATGCCAGTAAAATATGGCTTCAAGCTGTTGAAGAAAGTTCCTTATTCATTTCCCTGCAAAGATTTCATCAGCTCTGTTACAACCAAGAACAGAGGTTTTAAACAAAAGTTCTGGTTTAAAATAGCAACACAGAAATGTTTAAAAATTCACTATCAGGGGGTTTTTCCTGTTCCTCTCCCTTCTTTTGGTTTGCTTTGTTATAGCTAAAAAGGGATGTAACACTTGAAATGCTGTGTAATGGAAGTCACTGGGTGGTTGTCTGCGGGTTATCCTGAGGGGCACATACAGCCTTGAAACCAGTTACTTTTCAAAATATTGTATTTAAATTTGCCACAGGGACATTTTAAGTTAAATATTAGCATTTTCACTGCATCTGATGTCATTCTTCCAATATTAATAGCTTATTATTAAAAGGTCTGCGGCAGACTGTGCGTATGAAAGAATGCAATATATTGCATGATCAAGATGTGAGCAACAGCCTGAGAAAGTTGTCATGTGTGCCCAGAAGCATGTTTATTTGCTTTTCAAAATCAGAAAATTAGGCTAGACACTTTTCAGTGCTATCCTCAGAGAACTTCTGCAATATTTCTGTATTTGAGCAGGCCTAGGAGTGCAGAAGCCCATGCTTTCGATGGAATTACTCATCCCAGTGTGAGTGGAGAAACACAACCAAATTTTATAGCAGCTTCAAAGGCTTGTCAGTGCTTAGTGATATGCTTTCTATACGTATTTGCTTTCTCTAGAAATGAACAGCAGCACGAAAGTGGAAATAATCTTGTCATCAAACTGTTGATTTTATACCATATTTTAAAACCTTATGTATTGATTTATTTTACAATGCTCAAGTGTAATGTGCTAACATTGTTGAGTTAAAAACCAACATTTATTGTTACGGCTGTCTGAGATGCCCTACTTCAAGACAAGGCGTATGAGTTCACTTAAAGTATATCCTGTCTGAATACAGACGAGATAAACATAATAATGTTTTCATGAACAAATAAACCACTTCAAGGGGTAACCTAAACAAATCAGTAATAAATAAACACTTCAGAAAGCAACATCTGGTGCTTTGAGAGCAGGATATTTTTGCTAATGTAGATGCAATTCTAACCAAGGGTAATGGTGTGTACATTCGTAAACGACCTCACTGTGGCACTGAACAAGGCAGAATAGTTTTAAGCAATTAAGGCTAAGCAGTATTTGAGAGTTATCTCTGACTACACGGCTAAGAGATCTTAGGAATTATTATACTAAACACCTGGCTCATAAGTTACACATTATTAGTTTGCAATGCTGTTTATCCAGTGAAGCTGGATAGCATCTGGGATTCAGTTATGTTCTGCTTTTCCTCCAGATTTCCCTCTGAGTTAATGAAGACATGGGGCTTGATGTGAGTATGGAAAGAGGAGGACCTAAGTGACTTTCCCAGAATAGCCAAGTAAGGCTGCAGACTGATACCTCTAAGCTTCTGAGGTATTAATTAATCTGTTTAAACTATGATATGTAACTGTGACCTCTGACAAAGTTTCTCTTTTGTGAACCTCTTCAAATACTTCACAACTGTATCTCCACTCTGCACTAAACCATCCCCACAAAGACTTATTTTGTGCCTTTCAGACATTTTAGAATAGATTTTACATGCTATGAGTGCTTTTTACTTATTAAAAATGGTTTCAGGCACTAAAATGCAGATTTACAAACAAGCTGAACGCATTGCAGTTATAGATCTTAATGCATATGCTTCCTGAAGATTTTTGCCTTTTTCATATATTAAAAGGGTGACAGAAATTAGAGATAAAAGGTACACCGGGGTCCTGACTCAGTGCATATTCCAATGAAAGATTTATCTCACAATGATTTTAGTATGCCTTGGATTATTATCATCAAATTCCTTTTCTTTCAAAGAAACACTAGTATTTCCAGAACGAGGAAATCGTATCAGTCTGACACAAAATGTAGATTTTATTTACATTGCAAGAGTCATCTCAGCCCAGGTTTTCTCCCCTACTCCCAGTGGAAATAATGAACATCTCTTAATGACAGTGTTGTAAGGAACTCCTGATGAAAACCTTTATTTTTTTTTTAAAAACCCAACAAATGAAAAAACCAACAAAATGTTCATGTTGTTCATTTGATAATTATCCCCTGCTGCTTTCTGTCTCTGAGTGACTCCACTTCTCAGACTCCTTGATGACCAAATGAAGTCATTTACATAGTCTATACTTTTGAATAAATGGAGAAAAAAATAATAAAAGTGGTTTCAGGGAAAAATAATAAGGGCAATATATATAGAAACTGCTACAAGGAATATGACCATCTATTTCAGAAATGTCCAGAAAAGTGTTATGGAGCTGCTTGGTTTCTGAATAAATTTCTCCTTATTCTCAAAGTCAGGAACACTGTAAATAGTGATACATTAAAGTAAACCACAGGAGTCGGGAAACATTGGGAATAGAATGACAATGACTACCTGCATTAAAAATTTGCATACATAAATGAACAGAAAGGAAAAGCATCATCAGAAATAGATTAAAATATTGAAATCTTTTCTTTTCAGAGCTGTTTAATCACTAGAGGAACACTTATCTTCCCCTCTATACATTCGTACCAGAGATGTTTACAAGATGTGAGAAACAAGATTAAAAATTCTGCGTTTAAACCACGAGCCTTAACTTCTTGAGCAAAATACCTGATTTAGTTGAGCCTTTAGGACAGTCTTTGTTGGCTGAGGGGTATGTACTATCTGGCAGGGACATAGGCTAGTCCTGGATCAACTTTAAGACTAATAAGTCTTCTCCATTTAACGATACAAATCTGCCTACATGATTGCTCTGTTTGAAAGTACTGCTGAGACAAAATGACAGATCTAGAATATGTACACTCAACCACATAAAAAAAATAAAAATTTTACATATTTTTTCCTACGTAATTACAGTATCACAGAATCACAGACTGGTTTGTGTTGGAAGGGACCTTAAAGCTCATCCAGTTTTAATCCCCTGCCACAGGCAAGGACACTTTCTAATAGACCACCTTGCTCCAAGCCGCATTCAACCTGGCCTTGAATAAATACAATTTTTTAATTTCCTTTCTTGGGGGTGTTGCGGTTCTGTTTTTCCATACTAGTACTCCTTTTTCTATTTTGCTTAATTTAATTTGCTCATTATGGTTTGCCTCCTGGTTTTTCTTACTCATTTCTTTTGAAGTCTGTTTCTTTTGAATCTGTGATTCTATGAGGTGAAGTTAAGGTTATTGGCCCAGGTGGCTCTCTGCTGCTGTTTTTGTGAATCATGACATTTGTAACTACTAGAAAACTTTTCAAAATAAAACAAAAATATGTTGGAAAACTTCTCCCAATCCATACACGGTGCTGAAAAAATATACTATTATTCAGGATGCTCAAAATCATAGAATCATAGAATAATGTGGGTTGGAAGGGATCTTAAAGCTCATCCAGTTTCAGTCCCCTGCCATAGGCAGGGACATCTTCCACTAGACCAGCTTACTCCAAGCCCCATCCAGCCTGGCCTTGAACACTTCCAGGGATGTGCACCCACAACTGCTTTGGGAAAATACATGTCTTTCTCATTAAACTCATATTTTAAATTACATTCTTGTTGTTTGAGTGACACAAATATGAAATTTGCTTTTAAAAAAAAAAAAATAACCACAAACCCCAAACCCAAACATGCTTATTCACAGTAGGTGAACGTTAAAATATGTTTTTGTGGTATTACATAATTTCATTGTGTATAACCCATGGAACTGACATTTTGCTTGAAGGTGTTAGTAACAAGGGATTATCTAAGTGACAAAAATCTTTAAGACTTTGCCCTTATTTTCATTTTTATGGTGATTTGCAATGAATTGCAAGTGAATTGAATCTATATATTCCCCAAGATCACTCCTCTCACTGTTGAACACACTATTTTTTGGTTTTATTTTTGCAAATTCTTTGAATTTGATGCAAAGGATTTGTAGAAACCACAGATGAATGCATCCCTAATGGATCTCTGAACAATATGAAATGGTGTGGATGAGGTGAAAAGTTATCTAGATTCTCTTCTTTGGACTGAAAAGATCAGTCAAACTTTAGCAAAGATAACAACAGGTAGATAGGATTTTTTTGTGGATTTATCATGAGCTTACAGAAAAGTTCTCAGGTAATAAATCTTGCTTGCAAACTGATTTAATCTAAATACTAAACCCAACAAAACACCTAAGCATGTGCTAAAGTTAGATGTTAAAATAGCCATGATTTGCTGTATAAGCACTCAGATTTGCAGTGTCTGCCATATTTGTTGTGCAGCTTGTACCTGCTACCTTTCTGAGAATGGACAGGTACTTTGGCAAGCATTGACATTGCCTTTTTCTGACAGGGTATGTGTTTTTTTTCAGTCCTGGGAGCTATTTCTAGGATTCTATGACAAAGCAGCACAAAAAAAAGTTAAAGCACATGCCTTTAATGGGAAAGGTTGCATCTGCCTCTCATAAATATGTTTTTAAAAGACTTTGGCGTGCAGCTGTAGCTGGAATAGCAGATGTTTACTTCACAATATGTGAAATCTAGCCTGCGCAAGTGCATTTGGTATTTAGGATTCTTTTGCTGTACTGCCAGAACATCTCAAATGAAATATTGAAAGCTTTAATTCTCTCTTTGGCCTATAGCACTATAATAGCTAGCAGTTAGAGAATAATTGTGCTGCATTTGAAAGCTCGTAATCGAAATACAATAGGCAGAGAAGTATTTACATTCTTTTTTTTTTTTTTTTTTTTTTTTTTACAATGGGTATCCAATTCTTCTTGTCTTGTGGGATTTTTGGCTGGATTAACTTTTTTTGATAGACTGCAGTTGCTTCAGTATATTTCTCTCATGCTAGACAGTGAAAGAAGAAAAGCAAAATTTATCAAGATACCTTATTAAGCAAATTCATGTACTTTAGCTCTACTCTGATAAGAGTGTCATCGTGGTACAAAAAGGTACTGAACATAGTTCCACTTGAGTCGACAGAGCACAGGTATAGATGTTGGCTAACTTCCTAGACTGGAGACAAACAGGAGCAGACCAGAATGTCACACAGCAGTTCTGGAATCTTCAGATATGTGCCACGTCTATTGGAGCCTTTCCTGCAAACCTGGGAGGCATAAGTTTTCAAAATATTTATGTATGAAATTACACAGCCTCTCCAATATGGGTAAAAGTTAGTAAATTTGATTAGTGTCATCTCTTTCTGATCTAAGGCTACCCTTTTCACATTAAAGTTGGGCAAGCACTTGCAGACTTGCATGGAATTTACATCTTTTGATAGTGATTGAGGGCTGCTGGCTGGAGTAAAAGCCTAGGTAAGTTTCAAGAGAAGCAATTAATACATGCACTTGTGGTAGGTATAGGGGAATCTTTCCAACTGCAGTCAGTAGCACTGTGTGAATGGTTCTTAGCTGGAAAAATCATTATGGCAGGGAGGTTGGAACTAGATGATCTTATGGTCCTTTCCAGACCTAACTATTTTATGTTTGTATGATTCTATGATTATGTGTTGTGGATAGAAAGAGAGTTTTTAAGCCAAAAGGCCAACCTGTCCTTTCTGAAATAAACACAGGATCTAAACCTGCAAAAATTCTTGTATGAACATAGCCCAGTTCACTGGGATCCTGTCCAAGAACACCTGTTCGCAAAACAAGAATCACTTTTCACATATGCTTGCAAATAAATCTTAGAAAGAATCTTACATTCTCAGGCACCCGCAAAAACCTTTGAAAGATTCATTTTCATTTAGTTAATTATTTGTTGCTACAGCTTAATTAATTTTTGTGTTTTGTGGCTCGGAACATAGTCAGGTTGTTTCCTAATAGGATTATTGATTTAATTTAATGCAGATGAAACTAAGTTACTGTTCCCCAAAAAACCACAGCAAAAAATCTCAGTTATTCCAAAACTCACTAATCTTTCCATATTAATGGAAAATTTTACAATTGGTGGTAATTGCCTGAATAATAACTCTATGATTATTCATGAAATAAAGTAAAATTAAGAATATATGTTTCATTACTCAGGAAGACTTACAAAAAATCCATTTGATTTGAGCTACAGGATCTTATACTATGGTGGAATCAAGCTGAAGTTTAAGAAGAATTTCTTTTTTACTTTTTATATAACTTCTCAGTTCTTTAAGTCTACAGTCACTAGGCTTTAGGAAAACACAGGAGATGGTTTTGGAGGACATTTGAGAACAAACTGACTTTAGAAATTCCAATTTTGTAAGGTACTGGTGTGGCTAAATATTGTATGGAAAAGAGAAATATTTTGAAAAGAATCGGAATCCCTGAAGGGTTTGTGTTGGAAGGGACCTTAAAGCTCACCCAGTTCCAATTGCCTGCCATGGGCAGGGACACCTTCCACTAGACCAGGTTGCTCCAAGCCCCGTCCAACCTGGCCTTGAACACTGCCAGGGATGGGGCAGCCACAGCTCCTCTGGGCAACCTGTGCCAGGGCCTCACCACCCTCACAGGGAAGAACTTCTGCCTAAGAGCTCATCTCAGCCTCCCCTCTGTCAGGATAAAGCCATTCCCCTTGTCCTGTCCCTACAGGCCCTTGTCCAAAGCCCCTCTCCAGGTTTCTTGTAGCCCCTTTAGGCACTGGAGCTGCTCTAAGGTGTCCCCTTAAGGAGCCTTCTCTTCCCCAGGCTGAACCAGCCCAGCTCTCTCAGCCTGTCTCCAGAGCAGAGCTGCTCCAGCCCTCACAGCAGCTCCGTGGCCTCCTCTAGACTCTCTCCAACAGCTCCACGTCCCTCTTGTGTTGTTGCCACAGAGCTGGACCAGGACTGCAGGGGGGGGTCTCCCCAGAGTGCAGCAGAGTGGAAGAATCCCCTCCCTTGACCTGCTGCTCACGCTCTGGGTATGCAGCCCAGCACAGAGGGGATTCTGGGCTCAAGTGCACACTGAAGCTGGGTCATTGAGAGCTTCTCCTCACCCAACACCCCCAAAGTCCTACTTTTCTGGGCTTCTCCATCCAATCTCCACCCAGCCTGTGTTTGTGCTTGGGATTGCCCCGACCCATATGCAGGACTTTGCACATGGCCCTGTTGAACCCCATGAGGTTCACATGGTCCCATATCTCCAGCCTGTCCAGGTCCCTCTGGATCACATCCTTTTCCTTCAGCACATTGACTGCACCACACAGCTTGGTGTCATCAGCAATCCTGATGAGGGTGCTCGATCCCACTGTCCATGTCACCAACAAAGATGTTGAACAGGACCAGTCCCCACATGGGCCCCTGAGGAATGCCACTTGCCAGTGGTCCCCAAGTGGACATGAAGTCATTGACCAGAACTCTCAGTGCAACCATCCAGCCAGTAGTCTAGCTCCTGGAGCTGGAGCAGAGTTTACCGCTGGAGGCGACCCTTGCTGCGAGGGGTTATTACATTGTGAGTCAGAAAGAGAAGAAAGAACCTGCTGGAAAATTTTGCCTGGGTAGACAAATCAGGCTCTACAAAAGCAACAACTTGTTCTTCTTATCTGTCTTCATGAATTTGAAGATCAAGTATTAGGTTTCTACTTTTCATGAAGAAGATGACAGAATTTCTCTCTAATGGTTTTCAGCAGATAGTACCTCATCTGAATTAGATTTTTCACAGTGCTCTTGGGGAAAAAGGGTTGCACAGAAATGCTCATGCAAATTTTTTTTTTTTTTAATTTTGTATGTGCTTATTGTCCTGGGTTCAGCTACAGCAGTCTTTTTTTTATTTTTTTTTTTCTCCTTCTTAGTAGCTGGTGCAGTACTGTGGTTTTGACTTTCAGTCTGGGGAGAACACTGGTAACACCGATGTTTTTAGTTGTTACTAAGTAATGTTTACTCTGACCAAGGACTTTCTCAGTCTCATGCTCTGCCAGGGAGGAGGGGAAGCCAGGAGGAAGCAGAGGCAGGACGCCTGACCCAAACTGGCCAAAGGGGTATTCCATACCACAGCACGTCATGCCCAGTATAGAAACTGGGGGGAGTTACCTGAAAGGGGCAGACCGCTGCTCAGGTCGGGCTGGGTATCGGTCGGCGGGTGGTGAGCGGCTGTGTCCTCTCCCCTTGTTATTCCTCGTATCATTATTATTGGTAGTGGTTTGTATTATACCTTAGTTACTGGAGAGCTCACGTGTGTGACTTACATTCCTCCGATTCTCCCCCCCATCCCTCCGGGAGTGGGGGGAGGAAAGAAGAGAGGAGGGGAGAGTGAGCGAGCGGCTGCGTGGTTCCAAGTTGGCGGCTGGACTTGAACCACAACGCTTATGTAAAGCACTCTTTGAAATACACTCCTGTGTACCTAGGGAGCACTTAATCCACAGAGAAATAGTTTATACAATTTCACTGTCTTGCTTATCAAACCATTTTGGATAGGAAGTTATGTTCTGTTATGCCTAATTATGATGCAGAGGCTTGGTGTAGTTAGAGTTTCACGTATAGAATTATCTGTTCTGCACTTCATTGCACTAGGCTTTATCTAGAATATTAAAAATCAGTAACAAATAGTTTAAACGTCAGAAATGTACACTGTGATATTTCAGGGGTCAAGGAGGAATGGAGAATTAAATTACAGGTTTTAGATTGTACAGTAATAGATATGATGAGAACATGATCACATCGTTAATTTCTGATACAGTGGCAATTCATTGTCTTCACTTGCTCTTAAATTTAATTGATAGCTCATTTCAGTCATGAGAAATCCAGGAAGAACATGATATTGACTGGCTCACTCCTTACTTGTATTGTCTTTTAATAGTAGTTAAAAATGAAATGTCTTGAAGTTTATATGTCAGTGGGAGAATGCATCTGTATCATATAGTCTTGGTTTCACTAACGTATAAGCATGAAAAAAAATCATTGCATTTTATTTCAGACCTGATTATTTCAGTTGGTTTGTTGCTGGTAAGAAATGTCATACCGGACTTCAGTCCAATCCATCTTCCAGTGAAACCTTCTGACTTAAGATGCCAACACAAAGAATATGGTGTTAATTCACAGTGCTGGTCTATTTTTGCACTTGATGATGCCTCAGTGACCAGCAGAGTTTTGCTGGAAATAAACACAAAATAGAAATAAAGTTTTGTGAAAAATTTAATGCTTTTGTTGGCTGTAGAAATCAGAGCTGTCATGCTAATAAAAAAATTGAGGAGAGCAACCATATCTAACACAACATTTTGTGTTTTGATTGTGTAGTTTTTACTGTCAAAGACAGAGGAAAGATAATGCAGATTTGGTTTATTTAACCAGAGGATTTCATCTATGGGATATACTGACTTCAAGCCTCACCATCTTTGCAGGAATTCTTAAATTTTATTTTTCCTTTAAGCAGTCGAGTATGTAACCTTTGTTTACCTGTTAGATTTATGTGGATGAACATAATTTTTACAGAATAAATCACAGTTCTTGCTATCTTCTGATTCTCATTATTTGAGTGTTAATTTGTAATGAAGGAGTTTAGAGGGAACTTCAACAAACAATCACTGTTTCTTTCTTTCATCTCATGCCAGGTTGTATCTCAACCAGAATATTTTGTCCTTGCTGTCAGTGCATGATCAACCTACATTCTGATTGAGAAGAGCAAGTTTAATTCGCAGTGTAAATCAAGGTCTAGGCAACTCATGTTAAACCAGGATGAGACTTTTATTGTGGCTATGGAGGGCTGTAATTGAAAGTGGTAATGTGTTCTTCTGGGATTTCTAACATCCTAAATAAGACTGTGATCTCCCTAGGAAGTTTCTCCAGAAGGCCTCTTAGGGCACAACTTTTACAAGAGCTGCTAGGTTGACATAACTTTACTATCTTCAGTTCACAAAGCAGGAAATCGTTCTGACTTTTCATCCTTTCTTCAGGCAAAATGCAAGAAATTTAGATATACTTCACTCTCCTTTTTCCTCTAGAGAGATTTACAGATATCACTTCCATCTTCATGGGATGATTATCCTTTATTTCATCTTTCATATCGGTCTACTACCGTAACAACTGCTTTACAATGGGACCCAGAAAAACTTTAAATTGGGATCTCACTAAACTGTTCACACACATAAAGAAATGTGCAGGTCCACTGCAGACTTGTCAATCTTTTACCTGAAAAATGTTGGAAGGATGATTCAATTTCAGGACTAAGCTAAATAGTCCATTACCATCTCATTATGAACTATAAGGTGACTGGTAGTTTGGAAACCATTTTAATTTCCTTTTTTCTAATTATTTTTCTTACTGACCCATATATTTTCTTCTGGCCCCTTGGTCTGTGTGTTAGTAAGGCTTAGCCTTAATGGCTGAGATTGTTGCTTTTTAGAGTGCTACAACACTTTTAACTAGCAGACTATAGCAAATATTTCACAAGTAAGGCACTTCTTCTGCAACAGAGAATAGCAACTAAAGAGCTAGAACAATGCTGTCTTTCAGTATTTTCTGTGCCAAATTCTAGTTTGGGGAGACCACCTGGGGCAGGCAATGATTACATGATTTATCATCTTTTCAGGGTGGACTAACTCACCGCCATTCCTTTTCTTCCCGTCATGTTACACATCTATTTTCAAACTGTGCAAAACAATGGTTCTTAATCATTATTACTGATTTCCATGGAAATGGAAAGAGGTTTGGCTAAGATAGCCTAAGCCCCACTTTCCGTTCCACTGTTCAGAAGCTCCTTGTTCCCAATACTGATTTCTTTCTGCACACAATCTGAAGGGTATTTGTATGAACTAGTAAGAGAAAGCTTGTTGGTTGAAGGAAAGGGGGTGTGGCATTTTGAACAAAAATATCAGTGTTAGGAAATGTATCACATCATCTTCCACCACCTTCTGCATGGTTATAACACTTAAGTATTATCCATGTTCATCCTTATCATGATCAGTGAGTTTCAAGAAAACAAAAGGCAAATAGGCACTGGATAATAATAACAATTTTAGCAATGAACTTTACCGATAGTATATAGCTTATTTCACGTTTTTAGAGGGATTTTGCCATATTCTAGAGCCATGTATTTCTGTGACAGATTCTTAGACAGTAATGAATGTCCCTGCGTTGTGGTTTCAATATACTTTTGTTTGTGTACTACCAATAGAAAAATTGGTATTTGTAGTACATGATATTCTGTAGCTGGCGAGTCATATCCATTATCAATGTCATCATTGTAAAGCCTTCATGCACAATATAAAACACTTTTCTGCCTTAAAGCAGTTTGAAATAAAAGTGGAAATCAATAAAGAGCTTATCAGAAGATAAGTTTTAATGCACTTATACACACATGCACACACAGAAAGACAAGTATACTGACATATAAACCAATTAAGTATGTAATAGAACAGAAGCATATATGCCTAGCAGGAAATAATAATGTACATTTTTGAAAGCAGGCTATAATGAATATGTTGCAAAAGGCATAAAAGTGAAGCTCAATGGTTATATTTAGTATGTATCAGGTTGGAATGTGCCCAGTCTTGCAGGCTGGCTGCAATACTCTCTGTTCTGATGTCAGGGAGAGTCGTTGGCATGCATTTTAGCACTGGGTATTCATTGAAACAATTGAATATTCTGCTCATCTTCAAAAAATAAACATTTTTTTTGTTCTCCTAATGGTTCTTTGGATATTTTAAAACAGTGAAAGAAACAATAATGGAGAAATGCAAATAAAATCTTTATGCTCCTGAATTCTTTGGCATACTGAACTTCCATATTTTTTGTGTGTATGTGCACATGTATTCATATATATACATATAGGTATATATCTATGTAAAAAAACCCCACTTTTTAAAGCAGATGTGACTTCCTGGTCCTAAAAACCCTACCCCTAAAATATCTGTTTCCAACTTAATGGGTATCTTCAATAGTAAAGTGTCATAATTCTGATCCAAAGAAGGACTGAAGGAACATGGTATTTCAGTGGTTCTTCCAGTCCTTTTTGTGTTTCTCTCTTACATTGTCTTTTATCTTACCATCAATAACAGCCACCTATGTTTCTCACATCCCTGCTTTCCAATTCAAAGGAACAGTTTTATTTCTTATGTTTTCTAATATACGATCCTTTCATTTCCCCTGTTAGAAGGGAGGCTACATTTATTAGAGGTCAGCTAAATACCATGGGGAGTATTTCTTATATTCTACAACTTTCAGAATGAGATTATCCTTTTACTACCTTTTTCTTCAGATTCTCCTGTTGTATAAGAAACGAAATCTTCCTTTTTTTTTAATGTTTTACTTTTTCCAAGATGTCAGCAGCAGCTTATTATTCTAAATACCAATACTAGCTCATACCATGGACCTTCTTGCGCAGAGATATTTTTATGGGCATGCTGCATTATTTAACAATGCCATAAATGAAAAATATTTGTTGCCTTCAGGGAAGTTCTACCTGTTAATCAGAATTTGTATTCTGTTTACTGGCTGAAAATATAGTCACCTTTAACATGCAGTATGGACATAAACATATTTTGTCTGTATTACTTCATGATTCAGCAGAAACTGAAATAGCAGTGTTATCAAAAAGTGTAGGTTTTGATTCAGTCCAATCGTGAGCTATTTATGTCACCTTCTATGCATATAGCCTCATAAATTAATATTTCATTGTTGCTCAACACACAGGCACTTGATATCTGGATATGGTGAGTCAGTAAGGGAGTGGCAGCAACAGAGGTAGCAAAATCAGCGCTTTCATGGGTTCTCAGACCTAAAACGTTGATCTTCTTTGGCCTCTGATGCATACAGAGGCTAATCTCTGTAGTTTCGTGCAAACGAGATACTGAATCAAACAGGGAAAAAGCCCTCCTGGATGACCTCTCATCCCATTTTATCATTCCTTTTAGTTCAAGTCTTATGGGGTTATTTTTCTGCAACACTCACAATAGGATAGGTCGTTTCAGATACTAAAGAAGCAAAGCTCAGAATTAGTAGAGAAAACGTGATCGATTGATCTGAACCAACTCCCGCCCTAGCAAATTGATGAAAAAAAGTCATTCTACAGCTAGCCCAGATTGCAAAAATGGATCCAAGATAAACAACAGTAATATAGATCAGTTGCCTATCAGCTCAGTCTTCTGGACCACCAACTATATAAGTGTAATTTTAATAGTTTTAATATAAGTTTGTATAATTATAACTTCTGGGGGTTTGTCTACATAGTCAGGATGTGTAAGTAATATTTAAAGTACCTTTTGAAAACCTCTGTATAGAGTATTTCAGAACTTCAACTGAAACTTTAAAACTGAAACTCTGAAAAACAGCACAACTACTACTCAGTTTCAAAGGAGTATCATACTTTATTTCTAATCCATAGAATCATAGAATAGTTAGGGTTGGAAAGGACTGTAAGATCATCTAGTTCCACCCCCCCTGCCACGAGCAGGGACACCACACACTAAACTGCCTTGTCCCAGCCTGGCCTTGACCCCCTCCAGGGTTGGAGCATTCACAACTTCCTCGGGCAACCTATTCCAGTGACTCACCAGCCCCACTGTGAAGAACTTCTTCCTTATATCTAACCTTAACTTCCCCTGTTTAAGTTTAAAGCCATTACCTCTTGTCCTAACACTAGACTCCCTAATGAAGAATCACACACATTAATTATTTAAGCAACTTTACACCTTTTAAAGTGCCAAATTTGTACTGTATAAGGAAACAAAATATAATCGTTCAGTTAGTTTAACTGAACTTCCTTTTTCTTCCAAGGAATACTGGGGGGGG
>NW_009943209.1:0-354 GCF_000696875.1 Nestor notabilis
CTGCGGTGGGGAAGGAGGAAGGCAAGAGGCGTGTTGAAGGTGTCTCCGCTCGCATGGAGGGAGCTGGAGCTTGGTCAGCTTCTGCCTTCTTGTAGGGGTAGGCGGTGGCGAGTCCGTGTTCCCCCGTGTCTTCAGGCAGAGCTCTTCCAGCCGGATACCGCAGGCCTCGGGTCTGGCCGGAGATCGCCTGGATTAGGAGCTTCGTTCCGCTGGGATGCTCGGGGGTTGGGTGTTCGGGGCTTGCTTTGGGAAGTGACCTCTGCATTCTTGGCACGGTGGCAAGAGCTGCGAGCTTCAGATTGGTCTAGAAGCCTAGAAGAGTATTAGAGGGCAGTTTGGGAGAGAAGCGCGTCG
>NW_009943209.1:366-5931 GCF_000696875.1 Nestor notabilis
GTTAAACGGGTCCATTTGGTTGCATCCGCCCGGTAGATCCCGAATAAATCCTCGGGTTTGAACCGTTTCCTTGGTTTTTTGGAGGGGATGCTTCAGCCGAGGTTAAAGGGTTTGCAGTTGATACGGGAATGGCTTAGATATCACAATATATATACATATGTACACACACATCTATACCTGTGTATAGCCACGAACATACATTACTTTTATATCTCCACAGGGAAGTAAACGGAGGGTGGGAAGTGCTAACTTTGCCCCATACACACGCATCTATACCAATACCTGCTTATAGGCACGAATATGTATTACATTTATCTCTCTATATGAAAGTAATTGGAAGGTGGGAAATCCCAGCTTTATCCCCAAACCTTTGTATAATTTCTCTGTCTAAACAACGACATGGAGAGGAAAAAACCTTGGTCTCAAAACTTCACACTATAACCTGTGTATTCAAGTGAAACAGCAAAACAAAGAGCAAAGTACGTGCTGGGCTTCAAAGGCGGCACATAAATAGAGTTTAATAGTCAATGCCTGGATGCTGTTAGGAAATATATCTACCTTGTTCTGGGTTATTTAGGAATGGGTAAAGAACGGGCTTGTTGCTGCTGTGAATGGCTTGACTTGGTGGTTGCAGTAAAATCCAGCAGGTTTGGTTAAGCAGAACATCTGCCTCTCAAATCTGGAGCCGGGGGTAGTGAATAAGTGGCCATGAGTGGGGTTTTGTGTATGTGTTGTGTGAAATTAGTCAGTGACTTCTCAACTGCTGTGGACAAGAGCGTTCCACCTCCTTTGTACCATTCACAGTTTCCATAAATCAGTGGGACGTGGTGATAATTGTCATTGGGAAAAGGATAACCAACCTCCTGCTCATTGGGGCTGCGCTGGGGGTGTCAGATCCGGATACTTGGCTTTGCCTTGGTGGAAGGGGACTGTCCTGGCCGCCTTTGGGTGGCCCCGTTAAATCTGATCTCTCTGCGCTTGTTTGGGAACTCCTTCAGCTGCAGGTCGCTTCCTCTGTCGTATCCGAGGCTAATTCGGGTCCTGTGCACATCCCTTCGGGAAGCTGCTGCTATGGACTACAGAATGCCAGCTTGGGAAGCAGACGTAGCTGTAATTTCATCTCGAAGCCTGGTGTCCGTCTCATGAAGCAGATCCTGGGATTTGCCGGTCACAGGATGGGCAGAGGGAGACCTCAGCACCCCAGGAGGGGCTGGCAGCCCATGAGAAGGGGGGTGTTGGTTAGAATGAAACCCTTCCAGCCTCATTCCTTATCAGAGGAGGGTGATGCCTGTGTTAGGGTTGGGTTTAGAGGCCGGTGTGGGGTTATGTTAGTGCATAACCTCTCCTGCAGCACAATGTGCATCCTCTGAAGACACGACAGCATCTGCTGGCACAAAATGTCACTGGAATTCCTCCTCTTGCTGCATCCTCTCCCGTTGTCTTGTCTGTGGGGGACTGCAGCTCTCCAGGCTCTACTGCTGCCAGGTTTCTTCGTGGATGCAGAGCTTAGGAAGCAGAATGGTTACTGGTTTGGGGTTTATGCTGTGATACTTATTGGATGCTGTCAGATAACATGATGAAAAATACACAGGAGATTGGTTATTTATTATTTTCAGTAATAAAGGTGATGTTTGAAGATGGAGTTAAGGAAACCCCATAGCAATGGCTGCAATGATTAGTTCAGTTGGATTGGCACGGTCCCGTTAGGTGGATTTTCTTTTCCTTGATGATCTTAGCCACCAGTCCCTGTCCCTAGAACACCCAGTAATCCTCTTAGGGACTACAGTTTGTTTCTCTTCCTTTCTTTACCATCAAAAACACACATCTGGGAGTGGCAGATGTGTATTTTCATTTGAATTACTCATACCTGAACCTTTGTCCAGGGCGTTCCCAAGGGCTGGTGGCTGGGGACAGTCAGTCTCCCTTTCAGATCATCGTGGTTGATGGCAGATAACCTTTGACAGTGTCTTTTCTGAGTGAATCTGAATAGAAGAGCTTGGAGAAATCACTGATACGCAGCTGTTGGTGTTGTGTTTTAGCAGTGTGTGTCTCAGGGTTGTGCTGAATTCGGTACCTGCTGCCACACTGAACCTCAACCAGGACGCTGATGCCAAAAGAGAAATCTCTTCTAATTTGATGTGTGTTCCAATGATAAACTACTTGTGCGGTGCCCTCGAGGCCTTTAAAGATGCAAAGTTTCTTTTTTATCACTTGACCTTTTTGTATAATCAGATCAGAGGCGATGCAGACTCGATATTGCTTCTCTTTAATCAGGTTTGCTTCCAGTGGCTTTTTCCAAAGCTATCTCAAATGCTTACGCCTGTTACCTGCCGGTTCCAAATCACCAGGATTTGGGGGTAAGAGCCCTCCCCTCCCCCCCCCCCCCAGTGTGTTTTGCAGCAGGATGATGTGTTTTGTGTTATTATTTTTATATTGTGTGCTTCAATTCGCACTGACAAAAATGAGTCTTGTGCCATTTCTGCAGCCCTTGGGGACTTGTAATTGCCTGCTGCATTGAACAAAGAACTCCACCTAGGGGAAATTTCCACTCCTCTCTCGAAGTCCTGAGGAGAAACAGCTCAGTAAAATTCCAGCCTGGAGCCTGTGGCTTTTAGTTTCCTTTCAGTCCCTCAAACTTCCCAGTAACTGGTAGGAAATAGAGTTTCATATGAAAGCGATGCCTCGACAAAAGCTTTTCTGAAGCAGAGAGATGTGTGAGGGAATAAAGCCCATCAGATGGACATCTGATATTGCAGAGGCTCTGGAATTGCTGCTGCGTTGTGGAATGCCGTGTGAAGGTAAGCCCTGCTCTTTGGAGAAGGCCTTCAGCTCCTCTTGTTTTGCATGTGAAGTATTTGTGGTCTCTCTCAGATGATTTTGGGGCATTAATATCTCTAGCAGGCATGAAGTGATGGGTTTTGTTGTTAATATGTTCATTGCATCGCCTGGGAGCTATTCAAAACCTACTGTGTAGGTGGCTTTAGCTGGATGTGAGCTTTATTATCATCACATACTGCTACTCCTTCAGCACCTTGCAGTGCAGGGAAGGATTAATGCAGTGTTAGTGCCCTATGCACCAGTTAAGCTTCTCCTTAGATGTTGCTTGTAAAAATTATACCTGTTTATTACTCTTTGTCCTGGGTTCAGCTACAGCAGTCATTTTTTCTCCTTCTCAGTAGCTGGTGCAGGGCTGTGTTTTTGACTTTCAGCCTGGGAACAACGCTGATAACACCGATGTTTTTAGTTGTTGCTCAGTAATGTTTACTCTGACCAAGGACTTTCTCAGTCTCATGCTTTGCCAGAGAGGAGGGGAAGCCGGGAGGAAGCAGAGACAGGACACCTGACCCAAACTGGCCAAAGGGGTATTCCATACCACAGCACGTCATGCCCAGTATAGAAACTGGGGGGAGTTACCCGGAAGGCCAGATCGCTGCTCGGGTCGGGCTGGGTATCGGTCGGCGGGGGGTGAGCGGTTGTGTCCTTTTCCCTTGTTATTCCTCTTATCATTATTATTGGTAGCAGCAGTGGTTTGTATTATACCTTAGTTACTGGAGTGCTGTTATCTCAACCCGTGGGAGTTACATTCCTTCGATTCTCCTCCCCATCCCTCCGGGAGCGGGGGGAGGAAGGAAAAGGGGGGGAGTGAGCGAGCGGCTGCGTGGTTCCAAGTTGCCGGCTGGGCTTAAACCACGACACTCTTCTTGGAGGCGTATGGACCTCAATCCTGGTGATAGAAGTTATTCTGGCTGTAGCATCTGCTTCTACAAATGTACTTAAACCATAACCTTGGTCTTCAGTTGAAAACAGAAGAGAAAGACAGGGGGAACAGTTGGACTTGATGATCTTGAAGGTCTTTTCCAGCCTAGTTGATTCTCTCTGCAACTACCTGCTTTTTCTACTGGCAGCAAGTTCCTTCCAGGCAAACAGCGTATCCTACCACAGCTTTTGCCTTCCTGTTTATCTTAAATGGAGTATTCAGGGCACTTTGACTGTATTCATTTTGTAATTTACATTCCAGTATTCCCATTTTTTAGCTTTTTGCCACAATAAGTGTGTGGAGAGAGGAAATGGATTGACAACGTTGTGCAAAGTCTCAAAGGAACTCCATAGGTGTATGTATTTATTGTATGTTTACTAGTAAGTTTCAAAGCAATAAGAAGGAAGATGTGAGTGAAGTAAATGGCCAGGTTTCTCTTTATTGTGGCTTGACCAGAATGGCATACTTGTTTTCCTCCTCTGGTTCAGGAGTGCTGGATATAGCAGACTGAAAGGTAACTTAATAGAGCAAGTTGTACTTCAGGTTGAGTGCTGTAGGGGAAGGAAACAAGTGAATTCTTGCGAGGTAAAGCACAGGGAAATGTGCATTTCAGGAGAAATAGTTTGGCTGGGTTTAGAGGAATTTCTTAACATTAGGTTTGCACTAGGTTCACTACCTTCACCCCATCTTCCAGTGTTGGAACCGGATGAGCTTTAAGGTCCCTTCAACACAAACCAGTCTGGGATTCTGTGATTCTATGTTTAAAACACAGAATTTCACCTCTCTGTGTATCTGTCAAAGTTCCAACTTGGGGTGAATGATGAGAATCCTCATGTTCTGCAAACGGTGTTAAACTAATCTTTCTGGCAGCAAAACAGCCTGCTTGGCTTTATGTAATCAGGGACCCACCTGACCAGAAATGCATGTGGCTAAGCTGCTTACCAGCGCTTGGGTTTGATGTATTACACTGGATATTTTGTGTACAGCCAGAGGGGAAGAGAATAAATTCATTATTTTTGAAAGATAGGCCCTTAAATGTATTAAATTTAGTTATAATGTTTGGTTGTGTTTCGTGCTGTCAGCCACAATCATGTTCTTGTACAAGTTTATCCATGGCAGCCCTTCGTTTTGGGTTATATCTTTAGTGCCAGTCGCTCTTAACTAGTGTGAGGAGTCAAACATTGCTGCTCTTTGTGGCATTTCATAGAATCCCAGCCTGGTTTGTGTTGGAAGGGACCTTAAAACTCATCCAGTTCCAACCCCCTGCCACAGGCAGGGACACCTTCCACTAGAGCAGGTTGCTCCAAGCCCCTGTGTCCAACCTGGCCTTGAACACTGCCAGGGATGGGGCAGCCCCAGCTTCTCTGGGCACCCTGTGCCAGCGCCTCAGCACCCTCACAGTAAAGTGTTTCCTCCTTATATCTAATCTAAATCTACCCTCTTTTTGATCTCTTTGATGTCTCATTTCCCTTTCCATTGGTAGCAGTACATAGTCAAATCACACACTGCTTCATAATGGGTGGGTGAGGCATGGTCCAGAAAGTCTTTTGTTTTCAGTTACAGACAGCCCTGGTTCCTCAATATGTATTATGTATTTTGTTACCTGTTTTAGAGGTCAAGTCTTGATCTATCCTGACCAAACTGGCCACTGTAAGGACTGTTGGGCTGCTATGATGTTGGTGTGCTGACTGCCAGGATGGTGGTTTGTTTCCCCTCCAGATTCTTTCCTAAAGATGTCTGTGGTAGGCCTTGCAGTAGCATCTTTTAGCAGTGGTTTGGCCAAAGTCTTAGCTCTCAAGCCTGCTGAA
>NW_009943209.1:5962-24479 GCF_000696875.1 Nestor notabilis
TCTGGCTATACAGAGTTTAAATTCATCTTTGCAGGTCCCTTTTTGGGGGTTTCCTCTTCTGAACCTTGGAAGTTCCCACCAGTTGTTTCAGCTACTGGGATCTTGCACTGGTGAGCAGCGTGGTGGGTTGCTGTGCTTACCTCCAGCTGATGAAGCTGGGTCTGAAGTTGGTATTCTGTGCAGCCAGCTTCAAAGAGGCTTTCAGAAGACATGCAATCAATAGCACTTTTGCTTGGGTGCCTTTTCTGTCTTTTGAGACTAACTGAAAATCATCATGAAACAATGACTTTGAGCCTGAGTTTTTCAAGTCACCAAACAGGAAGGGCTTAAAAATGACCAGCACAACTTAAGTGCAGCGTGAGAAGAGACCCACAGAAGGTGGGAGCTGACTCTTCTTTCCCAGTTGTCTCAGTTAAAGCTTCATGTGTCTTGGCTCCAGGTAAGGCACTGAGCCATCAGTGGTGTTATGGTTCACCTCTGGGCAATGTGACTCCGACCTGGTGCCATGCAGAGGTGCAGTGTGGATGCTAAACATGCTTCAGCACTCGGATGCCAGGCTTTGGCTCGGTGACAGGGATGCATTTAAGTAATTTCCTGCAGTAAGCTTCTCTCTAACAAAATTACAATAGTCAGAAGTGTCTTTTGATTCAGGTTGAGGACAGAGAGAGGCAGACACACGCACACAGTAGGTTGATAGTGAAGTTTCCATTTAAGAAGGATCATCTTACTGATGACTTCACATTTAAATAAAAGTAGTGTTTAACCTTGAAAGTTCCCTTATTTAGGTCCTTTTTTTTTTTCCCTCCAACAAACACTTGCTGCTTAGGTTCTATTTTCAGATGTCTGAGACGTTCTGAGGTGTCATCGGTGTTTTGGGGGTTTAAATGCTTGCATTAAAGAGAGTTTTATTATTCTGTTAACTCTCTATCTAACAGGAGCTTGCATTTTCTCACACAGATGCTGTGCTTGGCTTCTTTAATCTGCTACCTCAAAGCACTAAAACAGTCAGAGAGGAGACCTCAAAAATGGTCTCCTGATGATGCTGTTGCAGAGATGAAACAGCTTTGGTAAAGTACTGGGTATTTTCCAGGAGTTGCCCTGTGCTAACTGCAGTACTGAAATCAAAAGCCAAACATTTGCATTTTTATTTCATCTTTGGGCTGTTCTTTAAAGGCTCTTACGTTATTTTTAGCTCCAGCTCCCTGCCGAAAGCTTTGTCCCTCTTCTTTGGGGTTTTGGGTTGATGAATCCCACTAGTTCTGACGCTCTGGTGTGGTGTGAAGTGACAGGAACAGAAAGCAAAATCTTGCCGTATTGCCATCTGTTAATAAACATGATGCACTCCTGTTTCAAGCGGATTTGGGTTGCATATTCACAGCAGAAGCTGGTGTCTGCTTAGACGCATGGTAACCTCTAGCATAAAGCTTTTAATCGCCAAGTTCTCTATATGGTTTTGGGCTTGGCATGACACGTCACCAGGTCTAAATTAAGTCATAGGGGGTTTATCACCATTTAATCTTTTCCCAGTCATACTGGGACTAGTAACTTGCCAAAACTGATCCTCCATGAGCTATAATTCACTAATACCAAACACTAGTTGACTTTTTAGGCTGGTAGTGGTCCAGTAATTGTGGCCTGAACTAGAGAGGGGCAGATCTGCTTTAATCTGCTGAGTATTGCTCTCCAAAGATGAAATGCAGCATGTTGATTCAGGCCTGTGGTTTGAGTTCCCAGCGAGTAGATCAGCATTTGAACGTGAGTCTGTCTCTGCATAATTTATCAAAGCTCTTGCTGAAGGAATTGGATTTGATGTCTGCAGTGTTTTACACATACGTGTTTAGAAACCCTAAAGAATAGAGCGGTGTCAGGATCCAGGCTGAGCACACCAGCCTGTGTTGAGGGGCTTGGTCAGAGATGAATTCTCAAGGGCAGTGCTCATGTGGCAGCAGCTTAAATGCTGCTGCATGTGCAGATAAAGGGAAACTGAGGGTGCACGTTATCATGGGAACCAGGTATTACTCTTGAATGGAGCATAATCCACCCCTGGAGACATTCAGGGCCAGGCTGGATGTGGTTCTGAGCATCCTGATGTAGATGAAGATGTCCCTGCTCGTTGCAGGTGGTTGGACTAGATGAGCTTTGAAGGTCCCTTCCAACCCAAACGTACTGTGATGCTCACAGCTCCCGTTTGGACTGTTGGTATAAGATTAAGTTCCTCTAAGTAGTTGGAGTTGCAGGGTTTTAAATAACTGCTTTGTTTCCAGAGTCTTGAAGTAGAGCCTCAAAGCCTCAGCATTGAAAACCTCAAGGTTTTTTCCTTGCTGGTCAGCCAAGAAAACTGTGATTTTGGGTTGGCAGCACGTTGGTGTATTAGAGCTCAGCCTTTAGACACAGAGCTGAGGACTTAGGCAAGAACCAGACCCCAGAAGAGGCTGAGTGTGGTCATGGAATGAAGTTGGGGTGTTCGTGTGGATGTGTGGAGCTTGGGCCTGGGACCTCTCATCATGTCACAGCAAGAGAGACCTGCTGGAGGCTTGAGAAGTGTTCCTGCCCCTGTCACTCCTGATAAATGCTGTCTTTTTCAAATTGCATCAATACTTGCTCTGCAACAAAGCTACTCAGTATGTGGAGGTTCTGTTCAGGGCAACAGCTGCCTTCTCGGAAGCAATTTACCACTAACAAAGGCAGGAGATGGATGGCCTGACAGAGCTCAGCCTTGATGCAATGTAGGCTTTGCACTGCTGTATCCCAGCCTTGGCCAGAGCTGGCTTCATGGTCTGAATCACAGCTTGGGATTTGCTTGGATCTCCCTCACCTTCTGTGTTTCTCGGTCTTCCCATTGTATGCATGTACAGATCTATCTGAGTTGGTGAGTGAGAACTTTGGGCTAATCACGCTGAAAACTATCTCCTCAGTCTGAATCCACAGGGCTGTGTTTTATGCAGAGGGTTTAGATAGGAATTAATCCTTCATTTGAAATGCATCTTGCTTCAGGATGTCTTCATTTCTCAGCTAAGAGACAAATAAACAGCCAGCTGATCACCTTGGAGTCCTTTTGCCTTCTCTCCCTCTCCACCAGGTCCCTCCTGCAGCAGTGTGGCTCCAAGGAAGACTAACAAGAGCTGGATTCCTAACGTAGCAGGGCTGTTAGGATGGCAGGAAATCTTCCCAGCTTGCTTCCATGTAAATTCCACAATACAGGCAAAAGGCATTTTGAAGTTGAGGCTGAAATTCCTACGTTTGGATGGATTTGTCGTGCTCAGCTGCATGGAGCAAGATTTTTTTCAGCTTCAGATGGGAATTAGTGTAACGAGGAGAATACTTTTCACGGTATAACCATATAGGAGGCTTTCCACAGGGTATCTACAGGATGTTAATTCCCTTTCATTGCAGGGCACTGACTAGAATGCATCACTGTCATCCTGCTGTAATAGAGGCTGCTATATTTCAAGAGCATTCCTGTTCTGCAGTGGCCACTGTAATTCCTACATTTGGATGGATTTGTTGTGCTCAGTTACATGGAGCAAGATTTTCAGCTTCAGATGGGAATTGGTGTGACGAGGAGAATACTTTTCACGGTATAACCATAAAATTCCTACGTTTGGATGGATTTGTCGTGCTCAGCTGCATGGAGCAAGATTTTTTTCAGCTTCAGATGGGAATTAGTGTAACGAGGAGAATACTTTTCACGGTATAACCATATAGGAGGCTTTCCACAGGGTATCTACAGGATGTTAATTCCCTTTCATTGCAGGGCACTGACTAGAATGCATCACTGTCATCCTGCTGTAATAGAGGCTGCTATATTTCAAGAGCATTCCTGTTCTGCAGTGGCCACTGTCAGACTTCTTAGTCCTGTGTATGCAAACAGCTAAACGGGTTGCTCCAGAGAAGAATGCTGTCAAGGTACCCACAAAACTGCAAGTTCATCTATAGTGGAGAAGTGGTTTCTAAGAAGCTAAATGGCCTTTTTCTTCAGGCAGAAGTGAAGGTGACTTGACTTCATTGCTGTCCTTGGTTTCAGATTGGCTTTTTGGGCTTCCTGTTGCTATATTGCAATATTTTGGCCAAAATTTAGCTTTTCTTATACTGTTCTGTTCTTCTATTTAACAGTCTGTAATGATTAAACCTGCCTGTAAGCTGCTTCTCTAATAGGGGCTGGTAGATTTTTACTGTTTATAGCAGCTAGCTTTAAATACTCTGGATCAAGTAAAGCAGAGATTTTGGTTTTGTAATAATTTGCCTTGGAATATCTCTTCACATACATCTCTGAGCAGCTCCCATTGAACAGTATGTATCTACATCATATTGAGGATGACGTTCTTTAGTGATGAAGAGGATTAAAATAGTCATTAAGCTGCAAAATACACCACATGTCATGTAAAGCACAGAATAAAGATATACACTGCACATGCCCCAGTGGTCCAATCTGTTGGAATGCATCAGGATGTGAACAACGTCAACTTGAGCCAAGTTTGAGGTGTTCATACTGCAGAGTTGAAACTGGGATTTAGTTTGCATATGAAACACTGTCTGCAGACACACTTTCTTGCTTTCATTTTCTCTCCTGTCTATGAATGGATAATTGGGCCCCCCTGCAACACCTTGGCTCCTGAGTGGAACTTCAAATCATCTGCTTAGGAGTCTTTGATAGTGAGCAATAACTTTGGGAATAGCAGCCCCAGAGCAGAGCACTGTCCTTACTAACTCCCATCTCTCTGGGCTAATGCTCACATCCCTTTTGTTGATAGGTATGAAGATACAGGCAGCCTCTTTTGGAATAGCTAGTCCTTTTGACTTTGCTGTCCGGGCTTTAGGATTGCCATGCCAGCCTTGACACACATGAATTCATGTTGTGCCTGTTTCCTAACCTGTTTTCCTCCACAATCTGATAGAAGAGTTCTCAGAGTCCTCTACATGCTCCTGGCTTCATAGCACAAATTCACCTGGTACTGGTATCACTGTTGTCCAGGGCACTGTGCAGGGACAGGTAGCCTCCAAGAGAATTCAGATATAGTCTGTTAAGGAGCTCACTTAAATGGTTATTTTTTTTCTACGATGTCCAAAATAAGGATATGAAACCGAGAGATGTTTCTAACTGTCTCATGCTATTGCATCATCAAGCTCTGATTTCAACATGGCCTTCTCAGTCCTGATGTGCTATGATGTGAAACATCTGTATGTATGGGCTTATCCACAGCAGTGATTTGCCATATTCTGGTGAGGTTGCTATTTCATGTTTGCAGCCAAGATGCCCCCACAACCATGTTTTGAGTTAAAAAACACCTTAATGGGCTATGTCTGAAGTCAACCAGTGAAAATGAAACCACAGCTCCCTAGGGTTAGAACTTTATTTCATCCTCTGACTTTGAGAAAGCTCTAATGAAACTACTCAGCCTATGGCTAGGAAAATGGTGAGTGGCCTTTTGCATCAATACACAGATCAATCTATGCTCCAGCCACTGTCCTAGGGATGGGATTTACATGTGAAGTCAGCATTTCCATTGCTGTCCCTATCTGCTTGGAGGGTCAAGGAAAGTAAAACTCGTTTGTGATGGCTCACTGTTTTTGTCTTTCTCACTCAAGTGTGTATCGTGCTGGACAAGAACATCTGAGCAAGCAAAAGAGCTGCTCTAAGTACCAGTAATTACTGTCCCCCCTCTTCTTCTGTCTGATAGCCTTTTCCAAACAGGGAAATAAAGGATTGGTGGGAATCCTTGTGTTCAAATAACACATCTTGAAGTATTTCTTTACTGGAGAATACTAAGTCTTTAGTAAAAAAAAACCAGTTTTGCTGCTGTGATGGACAGGCTGGACAAAGGGTTTAAAGTAAAAGAGATGAAACAGTAATACCTTTCAGAGACCTTGAAGAGGATTTGAGGTGATGGAAGTTCTCAGTGTATGCTGCCTGTTTAAGGCACAATGAAGTTGTCTAAAACTGTTCTGCCTGCTCTTTTCCAAAGAACAATTCCCCTCCCTGCTGCAGGACAGGCAGTTTTTGCTCCCACGTGTGTAATAAAGCTTTCAGCTCAGCGTGGTTTGGTGAATCAAAGCCCTCAGTGAAGTGTCACAGTTATTAAACTCCTTGGAGAGCTGACCATCACATGTAGGCAGCTGCAGTATAGAACTTGTTCCATCAACTGCAGCTCAGTTAAGTAGACAGAAGAAGATGTTTTCTCCATCCCTACCTTGGTAGTTCACAGAAAATGCTAAAGGAAACCTCAAGAAAACAGGTATCAGTGTACACAGAGTTCCTGTTAGTGTGAAGTATTTGGGGTTCTAGGCTGGCTTCTGTTGAAGTGAGTTTACTTTCTGTAAAGGGGATCTCAACCTACCCAGCTCCATGTGTGCTATAAATTACCCCTTAATTTTCTAATAGCATTAAGCAGTTCTCCTAAGTAGAGATGTGTTGCTTCCCTTAAAGGACCTGTTTAATACAGCCATTAGAGTTTCTGTGTGCTAGCCTGGCTATGATATGATGCTGTGACTATTAAACCCTGGCTGATAAATTAATGCTTCAGAAAGAAAATGCTACTAAATTAGTCAGCATTGCTTTTAAAGAGTAAAAAATGGAAATCCATTAAGCCATTACTGAGCTCCTTTACTTTCTGTGACCCTGCTGCTGACAGAACTTTAGGGGGACTTCAGAAAGCTCTTTGTTATTTGACTTCTGGTGTGTCAAGCTGCTCAGTCTAGGTGCTGGTAGTCCAGGGAGTAGATAGAAGTCTACCTTTTATCCTCTGCTTTTGGAAGAAGGAGGTAAACTGGGAGATTTGAGCCCAAATTCTGCTCATATCAGGATGCTTCTGGGAGCTGTTCACTGATGGGGGACAAGCTTAAAACTAAACAAGTAAAGCTTTTGCTTTGGGAAGGAGGAAGCTTTGCTCTGAGCCATCTTCCTGCCCTTCAGCCTCTTTGCCACTTAAAAAAGGTAGTGCTTGTCGTTCTTTAACCTGCTCTTGTGTGCTTGCTCCTTCTTCTCCAGATTGCCAGCATTAGTGGCAGGAAACTGGCAGCCTTTCATTGGTTTTACTGCTGTTTACTGGGATCAAAAATAGCTGCAGTCGGGGGAATGAAAAACCAGGTTTTGGCGAGCATCTGGGGTGGTTTTGCTAAGTTAAATCTCTTGCGTTTGTCTTGTAGCCATTGAGGACTGAAAACTTAAACTTTTTGGGGTGATGCTTATGTCAAAGTTTTCTGTTTAGGGTAAAAGAACATCCTTTGCTGTAGCTGAATAAACTTGCAGTAGGAATCTCGGAACAGCAAATAAAGTAACTGCAGTGACCTGTGCTTTTGCCAGAGGTTTCAAAGTTGGAAGTATAAGTGCTGAAATCAGTGAAGCTGATCCATCGTTTTTTGGTAGCCTGTTCATTTTGGTCTGGATCAGCATTCACTCAGGGAGCAGCCCTTGGATAAAATAGTTCAGTGGTGGGTTTCCTGTGTTCAGAAGATGATCATTAGCACGGTTGGGAAAGCCAAGACTTAAAAACCTCATGGATTCCTCTTCCTCATTCAAAGTTTCATCTGGACTCTTTGGACAGCAGAATTGCCACTAACTTGGGTTTAGGGTGGGTTTTTCCCCAGAAGATGGTGAATTTTGGGCTGGAAAGCGATCAACGTGACCTGCAGGGCTCGGCTAGAGCAGTGCATGGTGAATGATTCCTGCGTGCTGTAGGGAAGTTTGTGTGCTACCCAACTGCAGGACTTTAAGATATTAAATGAGTGTTTTTCCGTGTTCCAAACCAACTGCAGTCTGCACATAAATAGCCAATCTGTGATCCTGAACAACAGCTATAAAGGGAATATAGCTGAATTGAGCTCAGGAATGGTTGAAACCAAACCCAAACTGCATTGCAAACTGCATTCCCACTTGTTATCTTTCCCTTATCTTGCATTTTTTCCCCCAGGCATTTTCCCTTGCCACTCCAAATTCTTGGTGCTCTGTTAAGATACACTCTTTAGTTTCCTGCTTGCTTTTTGGGTACTGGTGTGTTAGAGAAAAACACAACCTTAAGTCATCAAAATGGTTCGATCCGTGCTCAGGCTGAGTAACCACAGGTTCCTCCATTGCAGGCTTTCTTGTGATGCTCCCAGCGAGACAAAACCAATATTCATGCTGCTTTGAGGGTGGGGTTTTGGTTTGGTGTTGATTTGTTCCCCCCTGGAATGCTAAATCACTTGGATTCAGTAGTAATAAGTTACTCCTTTCTGCCAGCTTTTCCCACTAGGAAAGCTCGTGGGCAAGTTGTGTGTGTGAGTTGGGATGAGTTTTAGTCCAAAAGTTATTTTTGCTTTGAGCAAATTGCTTTGAAGTGATGGAAGATGTTGGAAATGTACTTTCTTGTGTATTATGGAATCTCTGTATCCCAGTAACCACAGTGATTCTATTCCCCAAGTCTTAATGTAGCTAAAGAGCATTAAGATAGAAAGGAGTTGTATTAAACCATGGGGAGAAGTTACAACACAGGGTTATATTTCAGTGCTCCTCCATACGTGTGCTGTTGTCAGTGTGTATATGGAAACTTGCAGTGAAGTTTTCACTTGCTGGCTGGCAAACAAGACATCTTGAGGCTCTGTGGTTCAGATACCCAAGTAATTCCTGTGGGAAAGCAGTAATTAGTCTTGCTGCGCACGACAGAATGATGGCACAGATTGGAGCGATGAGGAGTTGAGGATTAAACCAGGCTGAGCCTGCTGACGGGTGACCTTAGGCAAGTCACTTGACTTTGTGCCTTAGTTTAGCCCAGGAATAAATAGGTCCAGCTCCATGTGCTGTGATACGACTTAGAATCTCTCCATAAAAAGGGGCCTGTAAATGGCCCTGGACTGTGTTTTGCTGGAGAGGGGAAGGAAGTGGCCCTCAGTGCAGCTATCCCACGCTTTGCATGGAAATAGTTCCTGAGATCCTTGTGAGGCGTGGAAGGCAGCTTGGCTGATGAAATGTATTTGGACCTACCTGTGCACTGTGTAAGGGTTATTAATGGCACAATAGTACTGAGCTTCTCTTGCCTTTATGTTTTTAGGGTGACTTTCATGGTGAACTGTTCCAGTCCCAGCCATTACACACAGGTTTTGCATGCTTCAGGCCTATAAATTAATCTCTTTTTAAAGGACACTGTTCTGGGTACAGTAACATTTGTTCAGGGAACGTTCCAAGTGAGTTGTTGTGAACTTAAGTCTCTCTGGGGGTAGGAAAGAGGATGCCGAAGGCAACTGCGTTACACAAACAACTTCAGGAAGCCAAGACTATGGTGACCTGTGGCTTTGCTGGGACTAGCTATGCACCAGTACTGCCTGCAGTGCTGCTTTCCCTATCTGAGCATGGCAGCTCCCCAGTGCAGATGTCTGACAGGCACATTATCTGCCCAATGACTCATGTAGGCTTCGTTTATGGAGCATGATAAGCTAGAAGAGAAGGAGAAAATAACCTGCTGCCTCATTAATAGAAGCTTCAAGGGCAGAACGGCTGCCTGGGAGTCACAGGTACTTGGAAATTTCCCCTTTTCTCTGCAGGAAGGCAGAGGAAGCCTCAGGCTTCAGCAGCATTTTGGCCTGTGTAAAGCTCTGGATGAAGATCCATCGATGATTGTCACTGAACTTCAAGGCTGCGTGTTAGACATCAAATACAACCTGCGCCCGAGCTAACACTGCAGCTCCCGCACTGGTTCCCAGTTTGCTGCTGGTGCAGAGTCCTCCTCCCCAAGAGTCAATAAAGGACGAGCAGATGAGAACTCCTCCCCTTCCAGCAAGTTAAAGCAAGCCAAAGACTGCGATTTCTGCCATTGAAATTCAAAGGCAAACACAGGCTGGTATTATCAGCTCACACCAGATCTGCCTGCAGACAATAATTCTTCCTGCCTTGGCCCCCTGCCCATGTGCATTATTGTAATTATCAGCAATTGAAAAAAACCTAAAGCAATAAAGCTGGGATGAGCTGCTGGGCTGTAGATTTACTGCCTGCTGTGTCAGGCATTCATTAGCCTGCCTGGGTTCCAGCCACCTATCAGCTGAATAAAAGCAGGAAGAGGAGCGAAGGAAAACAAAGTGTGAAACAAAGTTTGAGCAGGAGTTGAAAGCTCTGCTCATGTTTACAGGTTAGACATCCCAAACCAGGGGAATTCTAAGGGTTCTGCTCAGTTCTTGGGTGTAAAGTCCCTCTGCCAAGTTCCCCCACTCTTAAATTGAAGTTTTGGGTTCTTAGCTTGCCATAGAGCATTAATTCATAGGTGAGGTTCGTGGCAACAGGCGTTAGGTGTTGAGACCCAGGAAGGCTCAGCTCTGCAATGCCAACCCACTTGTTCTCCTTCCAAAAGCTTCAGCTTAATGCTCCACATCAGATGGCAGAGGTAGAATTAGTGACTGCAGCATCTCTCTGCAACATTGCTTTTGCCTTTCCTTTTGCTAAGGGCTGGCCTCTCCTCCTGGAAGGAGAAATGCCTGTGAACACAGGTGTGATCACAGACTGGTTTGGGTTGGAAAGGACCTTAAAGCTCCTCCAGCTCCAACCCCTGCCATGGGCAGGGACACCTTCCACTAGAGCAGGTTGCTCCAAGCCCCTGTGTCCAACCTGGCCTTGAACACTGCCAGGGATGGGGCAGCCACAGCTTCTCTGGGCACCCTGTTCCCTGTCCCAAGTCCCCTGTGCAGTTTTCAGCCCAAGAAAAGGTGAAAAGGTAAAACATTCACACATGTAAAAGCAGCAGCCATCAAGGATTGTGGTCCCAGGAAGGCTGATAAGGTAACAAGGCTCATTTTAGTATGAAAGGAATTGTTAGAATTCCTCAGTGCTCTTGAAAGAGTTCAGTTTATAACCTCCATATCAGTGGCTGTTACACTGACAGAGGAAGAGCTGCAGCATTGTGCTGCAGATACAAGAGGAAATGTGTTAATAAAATCATCTTCTTCTTATTTCCCTTCTTTATTTAATGAAGCAAAGGTGGGAGGTGCAGTTCGTCCGGGTAGGGACTGCGCTGAACAGCGTGTTCTCATAGTCCCTCAGGTTGTGCTTCACGTGTGTTCTGATGTTAATAACCAGGATTGCTTTCAAGGGGCTTTGCTTAATTAAAAACAAACAACGCAAGCAATCTTCCCGAGTAGTGCCTGGCATTCCTTGTCAGTGTGGCAGCAAATAGCTGGGGAATTCTTGCCATTCTTCAAGCAGGGAATCTGATGGGATCTGCAGGTTATCCTGCAAAAGGCTGTGTTTTCTTCCTCGGCCACCAAGTCAATGCCATTCACAATCAGAGCTGCTTTTCAGCACCTTATAAATTCTGCAGGCTGGATTTTCAGTTGGAAAACAACTCAATCTTCTGTGGGTTTATCCAGCCAGAGCTGCTGGTGTTTTGCTGCAGAAGACACCTGATGGGAAGCACAGTGTGAGTTTTCCTTGCAGGCTCTCGATACTTCTCAGGCTGTGATTTCCCATAATGTATGTTCAGTGATTGTCTTGGGAAGCAGTATGTGAGCAGCTCTTTAGCATGAATGGGAAGGGAAGCTCAACATTTCCTGCTAAGCTCCCGTCACTCTGGTTTTGCTGGAATGAAGACTGATACTCTGGCTAATCTGATTAGGTAGGCAAGGGGTCTGTAATGTTTGACCTCACTGAAAATTCAGGATGTAGTTAAATAATGCTGCTTTGTGGGTACCTTTGTGCTATTAAGGTACTCAGGAACTAATTTCTGTCAAATACGGTGTTGGAACTTCTCTTCCCAAAAGCAAAACTCTAATCCTGAAGTCCCCAGCAGCACGTGGCAGGCTTTCCCGACTAGCATTGGATAGGGAGCTGTGCTAAATGAGGTTTGTTGTGTTGAGCTTTAACAGAACCTGGAAATAAAAGGCAAGGAATATGTGTGAGGTTTTCGTGTTTGTATCTTTCCAAACCAGAACTGCAATGTATTTCATGTGTTTCAGGGGTAGATGTACCCATTTATCACAAGTGGAAGAGGCTAGTAGTGAATAAAATACTTCAGCAGACACTTCCATCAGAGAAGAAGATGTAGAGGTTTGAATTCCAGTGTTTCAGGACCATAAATCAGGCACTTTGTTGACAGGGTGAGGAATTTAACTGACTTTAACTGGCCAGAGATTTATGTGTTTATGGAATCAAATACTTCTTGGTCTTGGAAAGCAAACTTGGATTATAGAATTACACCAAAAGGCAGAGTGAAATTTATCATGAAACATCTTGTGAATGCGAGTGCCAGCGAGGAAAGTGATGGTTTATGTAAATCTTTTTCCCAGATAACATTCATCTTGCTCTCACGTTATGGATATATATTAATAGGATAATAGAGCCTCAAATAACATTCGCCGAGGAGGTACGCAACTGGATGAACTCTCTTCCATTATGTGTGTGTTGCCCCACCTAAGCTGTCAGCCTGCTTATTTAAGAGGTTGCTGCTCAGCGCTGAAGGAGGCAGCTGCTTCCATTTATGGCTGGGAAATTCCCAAAGAAAAATGTGCTGTCAGTTTGTTCATCCCTCTGCAATGTGAGTTCTCTGCAGTACTGAAGAGCTTAACGAAGGACATGGCTTTATCCCAAGCTTCGTGCTGGTTTGCATGTTCCTCAGCTCTCCTTTTGCAAAGCGATGCTTGAATTCCAGGGATGCCCCATCCCTGGCAGTGTTCAAGGCCAGGTTGGACACAGGGGCTTGGAGCAACCTGCTCCAGTGGAAGGTGTCCCTGTCTTTGGCAGGGGGTTGGAACCGGATGAGCTTTAAGGTCTCTTCAACCCAAACCAATCTGTGAATGTAGACTGAATAACCTCAGGCATCATCAGCCTGAGCAATCTGCTTTTATTTCTGATGTACCAAAAGCAGTTGTGTGCAGCAACTAAAATTACTTTGTCCCAAAAAGCATTTGTAGGTGACGTTCTTCACTACTTAAGTAGCAGTGTTAGAGACGTGGCTTCTGCTGGTACAGATGAAGTTTGCTGTGCCCTCTTCTTTCACGACAGGTAGAATGGGATGAAAATGCTGGGGTTGGATGAAAATGGGATTTTAACTGCTGGGGTTGGATGGGTTGTCAGCGGTGAAAAGTTGAAGAAGCCTCTTACTCAAAACCCTTATCGTGCAGGTTAAAGATTCAACTCGTGTCTATCAAAGTTCATTAAGTTACTCAACAGCACGGTTCAGGGCAAGATTTCTGCCGTTTGATTACAAGTGATGAAATCAAGTCACTAGAGTCTCGGTTGTTCAGCTGTGCATTGGGGCTTAGCATGCTCTGGTAGTTGGGGCAACAGCACTGCACTGATAGGTAAAGTATGTGAGCAGTCCACCAACAAGGAGGAGGAGTAGCGATACCTTTGCCACAGTGTGAGGTGTCGGGCTGGAGAGGCAGCAAAAACAAACACTGATGTGCCTAGGGGTGGTCATGATGTCAGGAGGCTGGTATGTGTTTGAACAGGAGTTTTGCTCATGCGAGAGCTGCTGTGAATGGATTACTTAGGGATGTTTCTGCCTCTTCTGCTTATAGTTACCCCATTTTGCTGCCTACTCATGTTTGGATAAAGCAGATTTTCAGCATCGGTGGTGCTAAAGGTCTCCAAACCATTCCAAACACATACCCTTTAGTCTCCTCTGATGCACTGTATTCTTGCAAGGGTTAACACTTTGTGCACACTTGATCTTGCATTTCCTTTTGTTCTTTTCAGAGTTCAGCTTGAATCTTGGATGCAGTTTCATTGTTGTCATAAAACAAAGTTGTGCTGGCGATTGTTTCCTTTAACACGTCAAGTCTTGTGCTCTCTGGAACGTAGTTTTGGTACCAAGGTGGTGTTGGTTTGGAGAGAGATAAAAAGGCCTCTTACCAAGTGTGTATGTGCATGTTTGTGGAGTGATGAAGGAGCATTCTATGTTTGCCTTTTTCTTATAGAATGCTAGAGCAGAGAGGAGGCAGCACAAGAGCATGGGTTTGCTGTCTGCCATCACTCAACACTTGTTAGAAGTGAATGTCTATTAGATGGGTTGATTTCTTAAAGGAACAAAGTTACTGCACCCTGTTACCATCAGTGTATTCATCCCAAGCCCTCCTATACTTGAAGTACAAACTGTCTTATTTTTGTTAGGACAGAGCACAACAAATTCCTACACTAAACTTTTATGTATCAGTGAACCTGGAAGCATTTTGTTGCTGGGACATTGATACCAGTCTCTTTTATATAGTGCAGTATTTTATTACCTTGTGATCTGTGCTAAAGCTTGCTCTCATGTTGGGTGAAAGAGTTAGAGTAAGTAGAAGCAGCTTGTTTAAGACTCTGTCTTAAATGTTGTGCAGTTCAGTAAGTCCTTAAAACTCAAGGGATGATTTTTCTGTAGTTAAGACATGAATTCAGGCTTTTGTGTCTCATCCCAAGCATGAGTTCAGCACTAAGCAGTCCTTGGCTCCTTGTTGAATGTCTTGTCTCCAGGCAGTGATTTTGTGTGTAAACGGGGAAGGGGAGAAATGAGCTGATTATAATGGAGTTGATTTTTTTCCTTACAATCCACCAGTGAGGAGCTGCGCACAGGGGTTATCCCATTGGATTCTCCTCTTTCTTTATTTGCTTCAAGCATACATGTATTGACACAAGTCAGTGGGGATCTGCTGGCAGTAGGAATGAATGGTGCCCACAGTGATGTGTGTGGTTTTGAGTGCATGAAAAGTTAAACATGAAGGCCAGGATAAAAGAAGCTGTAGGGCAGTGGTCCCTGAAGCCTGTGTTTCTAATCTGCCTTTTCTGAAGTAGCTGAAGTGGATTTCATTCCCCTAAACACCTTAAAGAGCTTTCAGTTTAGGAGTTTGGTTTTCTTTGCCTCATACCACTTCTTTTACAACAGCTAGTAGTTCTGTAGGGAGAGCATGTTCAGCTCCCAGCATTCACTCAGTCTTTTCAGCAAAAGCCCAAGCCTGCAGTTTAATTTAATCCCCTTTTTCTCCTTTTGGTCAGGCAGCAAGATTGCCAAAAGGGAGCCTGACCTTGTTTTCATTGATCAGTCTGCAGTTTGACCCACATGTGGGGCTGGGCTGGCGGGGTTTTGTCTGCTGGGGCAGGGTGGGAAGTGCACAGAATGCGGGCAGGACAAATACCCATAGGAGTGCACTGACCGAGAGACAACAGGCTTTGAGGACTTGGGTACAACAGCTTCTGATTCAGCAAAGTCATCTTTACTTCTGTGTTTGAGCAAGGAGCTTCAGTGTTTCCATCCCAATTTTTTGCAGATTTTGGGAGAAACATGTGACTTTGAGCAGTATTCCTGCAGCTATTCTATCAGTAGTAGCAATACTGTGTGTAACCTCACAGAGGTGTTTCTGCCAGAAGTTACTAGTATTAGTTATTAACCTTCAAATACTGGTTTAAGTTTTTCAGTCATCTGTGTGGGCACAACCTTGAAGTGTGAATTACTCTTGGTTTTGGTAAGCTGTTGAAGTCATAAAAGCAGAGTTTGGAAAAACAAGCAGCTCGCTGTTGAAAACATGGTGTGGGCTCGGCAGCTTTAGGGAATGTCATTACAAAATGGTTGGGAAGACTCCACCGATATTCTGGATTAAGGAGTAGCTCTCTTGAGGAGATGCCAGAGGCCTTCTGGTTCTTTGGGTTGTTCTGCTTTCCATCAGGTCATGCAGTCAACGTGTTCTGTCTGTCTTTGTGTTCACAGGCGCTCGCCGCCAATGCTGGGGCAGGCTTTGCGGTGGCAGAGCCTCAAATTGCCATGTTCTGTGGGAAGCTCAATATGCACGTGAACATCCAGACTGGGAAATGGGAACCTGACCCTTCCGGGACCAAGAGCTGCTTTGGAAGAAAGGAAGAGATTCTGCAGTACTGCCAGGAGGTGAGTTTTCCTGTGTGACCCTGCATCTTCACCACAGCGAAGGAATTGGATTCCAATTTAGCCGGTCAGTAGCAAATTAACCCTGCAGGAGATGAGCTTGCTTTTGACTAGCTTAATTCCATCAACTGCCTTGCTCAGGAAGGGCAGGGAGGACACTGCAGTGGCATTGAGGAGCTACCTCTGGTTTAGATTAGTTTACGCTGTCACAGAAGCTCCTCAGTCTGTAAGTCAGAGGGTTTTTGCAGGGGTTATCTCCAAATCTTAACCTAGTTCACCAGCATCTCCTCCACATTGTCCAAAATGGAACATGGCACAATCCTCATCAAAATGTGGCTGTGTTGTTCTCAGCAGCGTGTTCAGATCAGCCAGAATATTAGCAAAATACTTTCATCAAAGCGTGGACAGTATTTACAGGGTCTTTCTGCTTTGTTGTAAAAGGTGTAATCTCCTTTCAGCGTGCTCCAAGATATGCTGTAGCACACCGGCTTTCATAAGTGTCTTTAATTGCTCCTGTGAGGTGACTGGCAAGGAAAATTCTCTAAGTAATGTATCTTCTAAATAGGAAAGTGATAGAATGCACCATGTCTTGACTAGGTAACTTTTAATACTGTTCTACAAGGCTGATGTAATTGGGGCTACATTTCGTTCACATACTAAAAGCCTAAATATAAGTCAGTGTCTGGACTCAAGAACTCGAGGAGGATGTAGGGATCATATTAATACATCATAAATGGAGCAGGCGTAAGGAAACCTGAGAAGGCAGGTGTATATGAGCCTGACAAGTGACAAGAGAGACTGAAGATGTTACTAAACCCTATTTGTTGGTGATTGCCCTCTTCCATAGGGTATCGTGCTACACCAGACAGAACGGAATGGAGAAATCTCCTCCAAACCCAAATCCTCCTCCTCCACTAGCATGCAAAGCCAAACACCTCAGCTTAGTGCCAGCAGAGGCTCTTGCTCCTGACCTGGCTTCCTCCTGCTGCAAAGAAGTGATGACACATTCCATTTCTCAAGGCCTGTGTGACAAACAGCTTTTTTATGTCTTCAGCTGTTGTAAGCTTGATCCCGAAGAGAACGTGTGTCCGTGCACAGATTTGGACTTGGTTTTGTGTGGAGAATTAGCCTCGTCGCTTTGGTTAGGAGCCACTTTGCACATTCTCTGTCCTTTCTTGTTAAAACAGATGTATCCAGACCTTCAGATTACGAACGTGGTGGAAGCCAACCAACCTGTCAGCATCGACAGCTGGTGCAAGAGGGGGAAGAAGCAGTGCAAGGACCACACTCACATTGTTGTGCCCTACAAGTGCCTGGGTGAGTGTGTGGTGTGATGTGTTTGTGTGTTCGTATAGAGCAGAAAGTCTTCTGGCCTCTAACAGAGGGAACAACTGAGATTTACAAGGAGCTTCTCTCCTACCAGGTTGCCATTTCCACATCCAACTTCCTCTTAAACGTTCTGATTTCCATGAGATGGACCTCTGCCTGTCTCAAACAGATCAACAGCTTGATAGCAGCTGCGGTGGGATAATGGTGCCTGGCGTGCAAAAGAAATCCCCATTCTCTCTGCAACTGCCATAAAAACCTGAAGGCTATTGTATTTGAGTATCACAAAGACACTGGGATTTAATACTCTGATCCTGTTTTTGTGGAGCTTTAATATTTTGTTGCCTTGGAGACTCAAATGCTTAGTGTGTTCAGGCTTCCTGCTTTGGTCTTGGCAAGAGATCTCTAATCTATTTCCATGACTATATTTAAACTTTGCTGTTTCAAAGAGCCCCTGCTTCTTGCAGCTGTATCCCATGTCCCCGCTTTGGACTGTGAAAGAATATCAGAGAAGCTGTGATGGATTTCGTGGTGCTTTCCAGAATCTCTCCACCCACTGGAATGAAGACACATGTTTAGCTTGTTTACCTTGCAGCTTTTGACCTGCAGGTTGTGCGTGACACTGTGCTGCACTGCATGTGTTCTTAGCACTAAGCTTAGTCTCAGCTGACTGAATCTCTTTGGAGTTACCCACTGGAAAATAGGTGTTTTAATAGAAGTCTTGTGCTATCTTGGGGAGTCTGAGTGCTGGGAGCATTCAGTGGGAACCAGTTTTCCTAATTTGTGTCCTCATTTCAGGTTAGGATGTGGTTTGATGTAGGAGAACACATCTGCAGAACTGTATGAGTGCTTTGTCCTGCATATGTATATACACCTTCCACTAGACAATCATAAAGCACGTCATAAAAATGGAATCTGTTGTGGGAGCAACCTGGGAGAAAGACTCTTTATAGATGTGGAAATTCAGGTTTGAGACACAACCAAACCCAGCTGATTATATGGAGAATTCCTAATGGAAATCGGGATGAAAGCAAGATCTCTGGATTTATGAGGAGTCATCTTGTTGAGAAGTAATCCTTCCCCAAGCCTATTCTCCAGCTGAAAAATAAGCTGATTTTAGTGACGCTGCCCTAAAATGTGATAAGCATTAAATGATCTGTTCAAGTTTGTAATTAGTGTCTTTCCCAGTATTCCTGGCTTGTACTGCTCAGCCTGCAAGGCAGCTTTGGTTTGCAGAGCTGAGTGGCAACTCAGTAGTCCACATGTAGGTAAAACACATGCTCATGTTTTCAGCAGTCCACAACTTGCTTGTTGCAAGTGGATGATGTGTTTCTCTGGGGTGTGTATGACTTTTTGAGTGCAGTCAAGGGGGGTTTGTTCCCATT